>NC_069722.1:12420763-12578263 GCF_027358585.1 Pangasianodon hypophthalmus | reverse complement strand
CTATTTAAAACGTTTCAACCTTTTTAGACTGCTGTCTTTTCATTTCAAACAGTGGTATATTTTCATTTTCACAGCAACTGTGGGGGTGCAAACTTTTAAACTCCACTGTCCATACATACTTAAGTCCACCATCAGTCTTTTAGCAGTCACATAAATGTGCAGGATTATATTTCACCAAATTATAAGGAGATGGTTACTAAAATAATATCAATATTGTCAGAAATTATGGTATTATTATAAAATATAAAACACTCCAATACTGACCAAGTGCATTGTTACGCACAGTAACAACTAGCTATATTTTTATACCAAATTAATTTTGTGGTATCATTGTACTTCTAGTTTTTCTATTTTTTTTATGTGGTACTACTGTTTTTCTGACAAAACTAAATATCATGATACATACTATATATTGTGAAAATGTCTTCAGTCACTTTGATATAATTACATTTTTCCCCTTGATGATATCTCAGGTTCTGGAGGCCTGTGTGAAAAACTGTGGCTACAGGTTCCATGTCCTAGTGTCTACCAGAGAGTTTGTAGAAGGGGTTTTGGTCCGAACTATTTTACCTAGAAATGATCCTCCTTTGGTTGTTCATGACAGAATACTGACTATTATACAGGTAAGAATCAGTACTGTCAGACAAACTGGCTTGAAATGTAGCAGATTATTATTATTTTTTTTATACAACAGTTTGTTACTAAGTAGTTTGGTACACTAATTGGATTCACTCTGCTTGTATCACTCTGCTTGTATCACTCTGCTTGTCTGTGTTCGCTATGTAAAATTCCAATTCTAGCAATAGTATGTTACACTGAAATCGTTACTTCACTTACTACAGGCTGTCAGTCAGTCTGTGTGCTGCATGGCAACATTCTATCCAGATGTGGCTCCTTTGTGAACTATTTTTGTAGATGGAGAAAAATTAACAAAATATTTGTTCATATTGCGTCTGAAATGTCAGTCACTCAAAATTAATTTCATGTTTATAGAACTGTTAAAAGCAATATCCCACTCGCAACTGTACTGAATATAAGCGTGTCTGTGATTGCCTATGACCAACGGGAACCACATCCGTGCTGATATTCAATACAGCAGCACTCTTACTTGTGCAATATTGCTTACATAAAGAAACTTTTGTAGTGAGTGTTGTGCCAGATAAAGGGCTGGGTGTGCCCAGTCACCTCATCACTTTCTCTTTCTCTCTGTCCAGGCCTGGGCTGATGCATTCCGTAGTTCTCCAGATTTAACTGGTGTAGTTTGTGTGTATGAAGATCTCAGGAGGAAAGGAATTAAGTTTCCAGTGGCTGAGTTGTGTAGCCCAATACACACCCCCAGCAAGGTGCATACACCAGCAGTAAAAAGTTTTTCAACATGTGGAGATTTTTTTTTAAAAGTTTTTTTTTTACACTTTATGCACTATTTAAGCTCTGTTCCTTCAATGATCTTCAAAAAAAATTAGACAATAGTTATAGCTCTTACTTAAGCCAGAGCACCTTAATTGGTGTATTGTGATTTGTTTTTACTAAACATACTAAATATACTGAAGGGTGTCAAATTAAATAAACACATGAACTGTTTTAGTAAGGTACTGGACCGCCACAAGACACGAGAAAACCTTTCATGCTCCTTGGAATAGCTTCTACAAGTCTCTGGAACTGTACTAGAGAGATGAACACTTCTTCCATAAGATATTCCCTCAATTAGTATTTTGATTATGTTGGTGCTGAGTGCTGTCTAACATATCAGCCCTAAATTTCCCATAGGTGTTTAACTGGTTTGAGATCTGTGAAGACTATATCCCTTAGCATATAATTTACATGATTTTCATACTCATCGAATCACTCAGTGAGCCCTCATGCCCTGTGGATGGGGGCAGGGTCATCCTGGAAGAGACCACTCCCTTCAGGATAGAAATGTTTGATCATAGGATAAAGATGTCAGTCAGAATAAGTTTGTATTTGTTTTGAGTCACCTTTCTCTCTAAGCAGACAAGTGGACCCAAACCATGCTAGCGAAATGTCTCCCACAGCATGACAGAGCCATCTGGTTTTTCCTTTCATTTGTCATCTGTCTGTATAAATATCAAAGACATGCAGCATGACTCATGTGTACCATTTCATTTGTGGTGCATGTTTCCCTGTTCCATAAAACCACTCGATTCTTTTTTTTTTTTTAGCGTTTTTTTCCTGCAACTGGAGGTGAGGCTCCTCTCTCACCCACACACCAAGCTCAGACCCAACAGCAGACATCCCCCTGGCAAAACACAGAGGGTCCAATCACTTTATCACCTGACCAGGTATCAAACACACATTCAGTGAAATGAGGCAAACCATCTGGCAACGTGTGCTATAGTGTTACTGTGCTGGATTTTATTTCAACAAAACCACGCAAATGCTGAATTGCTCATTAGCTTTGTTTGAAACTAGGGTTCACTGTAGGTTTTTTTTTTTTTAATAATTGCTAATGAGCATTATTCACCAGTAAGTGCATTTTTTCACAGCTCTTCACACATATCTCTTTACTGCATTATTTTATGATTTCATCAAAACACCAGCACTAGTTTTCTTCTTACAGGAACACTTTGTCATCTTTATTGTACAGAAAAAACAACTACAAATATAATATTACACCAAAAAAAACCAACTATATACTGTAATACTATAACAGAAAAATAAACTCAATCATAAACATTTCACCTCTAATGTGAGGTTAAGTTATTATGAAGAGTGTGGAAGGAAAAGTCTTTCCATCTTTGAATGTACTCTAAATCAGTGTGTGACTGCATGAGGACGGTGAAATGCTTTGCTGTCCCATGCAAATGTGTGTTTTGCGTGTTTCCTTACAGCTTCATGCCTCCAATACAGGTGCTATAGCAATCCCATGACCTATGGTTTTATACACACAGTGCACCCCTCTGACCCAAAACTTTCATATTTTTGCCTCTATAAATGCTATAACTTTTGAGGTTTTGATTTAGTTAAATATATACTATACTATTTGTCACTTATAGGTACACTATGTGGCCAGACTTATGTGGACACCTGATCATCACATTTATTTGTGACCATTCCAAAACCATGGGCATTAACAGAGCTGGTCCCACCTTTGCTGTTATAACAACACCACTTTACTGGGAAATATTTCCACTAGATCTTGGAATGTAGCTGTGGGAATTTGTGCTCAGTCAGCAACAAGAGCATTAGTGAGGTTGGGCACTGATGTCAAGTGAGAAGGCTTGGTGTGTGATTGGCGTTCCAATTCATCCCAAAAGTCTTCAGTGGGGTTGAGGTCAGGGCTCAGGCAAATCAAGTTCTTCCACATCAACCATGTCTTTATGGAGCTCGCTTTGTGCACAGGGGCATTGTCATGCTGGAACAGGTTTGGACCTCTTAGTTCCAGTGAAGGGAAATTGTTATGCTACATCATACAAAGACTTTCTATACAACTGTGTGCTTGAATTCTATGGCAACAGTTTGGGGAAGAACCACATATGGAAGCAATGGTTAGGTGTCTACATACTTTTGACCATTTAGACAATTAAACCTCTATGCAATTGGTTCGGAACTTGAGTATAATCAGTTTTGAAACAAAATGTGTTCTAGAAACATAGAGTTGTGTTGGTGGTAGAAATCACATGCAAGAATTTTCACTACCGTGTTCACTAAATGAGTTTTTGGGGAAAAAAAAAAGATTGTTAGCAATTGTTTAAAAAAAAAACCCACTACCTTTCCAAATAATATCTAGTCGCTGGTGATATTGGTTCATATTGCAGGTGAAAAAGTTGATGTCTGACCTGGAAACAGTTCATAGTAACCTTAAGGTGATGTCAGAAATAATGAGTCAGATGGATCCTGGGTGCATTCAACAGTCAGATGCAGAGCTCCTGAAGGTCAGAGAATGTAAATACATGCATGTAATAATCCAAAAAGATGCTTTAACATATTAGTTCTGTCAATAATCTTGACATTTCCTATCTCTCCATATACAAGAATGCAAATAGGAATGGTCACTTTTTTTTTTTTCTGTCCCTGTCAGTAGCAGTTGTACTCCACATGTAAGGAGATGCAGGACCAAATAGTTCATCTTATTCCCAGAGTAACTGACGAGAAGCTGGTAGAGCAGCTGCTGGCTGCTAATGATGACATGAACACAGCCTTCACACAATATCACAGGTTAGACAGCTTGAAGAACCTCATTATTAAATGATAACTGTAAGGTTATAGACAAGACACATAGTAATATGACCTGTTTAATGCAATATGAAAACTGTGCACAAGAAGAGGATTTCAAGCAGTAGGGAGTTTTACAGAAGATTCTAATCAAGCATTTGTTGTGATCTTATCCACAAAATGTCAGTGAATGATTATTGACACTCATTTGGTTTCCAGTTTTGAGAAACGTCTCAACAGGCAGAATTCTGAACAGTCGGTAAGGACGTTCAATTCAATATTGTTTGTAAAGTAATTTCAGTCACCATTTAGTGTTGCATATTTTTATAAAATTTTCTCATTCTTGGTTTAATTCAGGGTGCCGACCTCATTGACCTGGAAGCTCCCTGTAAGCCACGAAGCCAATCACAAGTGGAAGCTCCGGTGTGTGAGCCAATCAGCCAAACAGTCAGCAGTCTATCAAGTCACATGGGTCGCCTGAGTAAGTACAAATATTTTGCTCTTCTCAATTAGTGTTAAACTGGCTAATACCAGTGTTACTGAATACTGATAGTTTGGAAGGTATTGATTAATTTTCTATAACAGCACAGTTCTGACAGCAATGTCGGCTGCAAGCCAAAGCACAGGTTTATATAAAGGCAGTCATTCTAATACATAATTGTTTCGATATTAACAACCTTCACAGAGATGTTCAAGGACGATTCTCCAGATTCTCAAAGTGTACTTTTTGATATGGTGTAGCCTTCTGTGAGGAGATGTTTATTTAGCATTTTTGGAAGGAGTCTACAGTGTTAGCACATCCTAAGCACATCCTCAGAGGTAAAGCAGTAACTTCACATTTTAAAACACAGGAAAGTACAGAGGTTTTTGTGGTTTCTTAGTGACATGACAAGCTGAATCATTTTGTCTAATTAAAAAAAAAAAGAGAGGCTAGTGAGGGAATCACTGTTTATAGCTGTTACTGTAATGTAAGTGATAACAGGAGCTTCTCTTGCGGACGTTTCAAAACAGTAAATGTAACTATTATCTTTCTTTAATAAATAAAAAAAATGTTGAAAGATTGCTGTGGTATAAAGGGAATATTGATCAACTTTGGGTGGTAATGGTCCTCCATGTCACACCACCCTGCCACTAATTATCTTCCTATAACTTACATGGTAATAGCTCATAATTTTAATTACGGTTTTCTGCAGGCACAAAGGAGAAGGATGATATTCAGAGCAAAAACTACTCTTCAGGGAATCTTCAAGATGGGTAGAATATTCAATCAGTTATTTACTTTTACCTTTACTTAATGATTTGATTCAAGCAACTTTTGTGGATGTCATTCAAAGTATCGGATAGTATAAAATCAAATTATATAATATGAAATAATATAATTGCAGTCTGTAAAAGTGATATGTGTTTGTGTGTCAGGGACAGCCAGGAAAGCTCTGCATTGGATGAACTCGCAGCAGGAAGCAGTCAGGTACACAATGCTGGAGGGGTGTGTAGCATTGATTTGTGTATTTTTAAACTTCTTATTATGTATTATGAAATCCTTACTAACATGAGACATCCTATTTTTAGTAGTAGCTTGTATTGTATGTGCTTTAGTAGTAGCTTGTAGCATAAGTGCATTAGCATATTTGTGTTTTTGTATTTGTTGCAGGAATGCAGAATTCTTTAGTATAGCCATCATTTGACTGTCTAGCTGTGTCTATTAGTATCTGTGCGTGTCAGTCACTTAAAAACCTGTCTGTCTATATGAAGGATGACCGCCCAGACTCCACCCTCCTTGGCTCTTCACCTCAGTTTTATTGGATGATGGAAAAGGGAATGGTGGGTCTTTAGCATGCAGTGTGATTTTGGAATTGCTAAGCCTGCATGCCTTTTGCAAAAGGGGTATTTTGTATGTGGTTTCTTTTAGGACTGGCTGAATCTGTTTCATTCTAATATGCAAAGTGGAGCTGTACAGATCATTCCTTGATGTGCTGCGAGTGCTTTTCAGGTGGCAGGTGGCAGTTCTCTCCTTTAGTAACTATTGCATTTGCTGAACAGATCACATAATTGCCTCTTCTTGTTTTTTAAAGGCAATGCAAGGCAATGTGCTATATTCTTTGTGTAGTAGTACTTAACTACTGTGCATGATGGGTGACTTTTTCTTCTCAGAGGCTAATATTATAAACCTGAGGGTAATGATCATATGATTTTTCACCACCCAGTGGTAACAGCTAATTTTGTGTGCTTTCTCTATAGATTCCTGTCAATCAAAGTGAAGTGATGGACAATATTGAGCAGTGGCTTGATATGGATGATGTGAGTGTAAGATTTCTAGCTTTTCACCATACCACGTATTACTATACATTCTAAGATTGCTTTGAGAGATCATAAGGTGTTTAAAGGGTTGTTGATACCAAATTAAACTCCATATATTTCCTATTGGTTTCCTTGTAGTTAATGAATAGTTCATAGTAGTTACTGAAGAGGCAAGACACAAGTGCATAAACTCAGCAAGTTGTTTAATAGGAAAATAGCACGGGTGAAAACCAAGAAACACAGAACATGGAAATAGAAAACAAAGCTCAGACTTAACAACACAAATACACAGAAAGAATTCACAATAAGACAAAGAAACAGGAGGATATAAACAAACTAATTACACTGAACACCTTAACACAATAGGCTTAACACTGAACACCTTTACACAATAGGGAAACACACCAATGACAGGAAAGGGGCAGAGACAAGACTAGATTCCACACAAAGGCACATGTCAAAACAAAACTACATGGCATGAACTCAAAACAAACCACTAAAGCAGTGCTTGTTGCACTCAGAACTGCGCCACAAGCCGAGAGGGAGAATCAGTGACATAATAAATGAATAATACGTTAAACTTTTAGTAAGTTAAAGCTGAGAGTGTCTTATAAAAATGGTAAAACTTCTTCAGATCCTTTTGAAAATGTTTGTAATCAATTCTACCTTCCCCAAAAAAATAACCATCCAATCATCATAAAACCATCATAAACCTTAAACGTTAAATTAAACCAGAACGTATCAAGCAAAATTTCTACTCCATCAGTCTGGTGCTTCGATTCCTTTTTAGTTATAGCTTACTCTTGCATGGACTGTCCTTGCACATGCAAAATAATTTTCCGGTTGATTGCATTGTTTCTCAGTGTACTGAAGGAGAGCATTAGTTATTCTGCCTATACAGTAAGTGAGTTTTAGGGTTTAGATTAATGACCATAAACCTTGTTAAAAGATACGCATGTGCATGCATCTGTGATTAACGTTATTGGGGTACAGTTTGATCCTATAGTAAAAACCTCAGCTGTGTTGTGTGGAAGATTTGGAATTTCTAAGGATATTTTTAATAGATCTTTATTATGACTGGTTTTTTATGAAGTATCATATCAACACAGATCTAGACATATAACCTTTGGAAATCGATTCCATCCCTTTCACCTTTATTTTTATCACAGAATCTTTCATATTCTCCAACAGGAAATGAGAAAGAGCATTGTCTTTCTGATGTTGTACTAGACCTTAGATGTGTTTTCAGAATGTAATAATGTCTCTTTGCTGATTTTTGATATTTGGAGTGTATAAATCTGAACAACTTTACTTCTGCTTGTTTCTGTGATGCAGGATGATGACTTGGGAGATGAGGGTGTCACTAGTGAAGGTATGTTTTTCTCCAACACATTAACCTTTGTGATTTCCCTTTAAAATTCCAAAGAAAACAGTAAATAGTCAGCAGAGCAGTATTATCTGGCAGTAAAATAGGGTTCACAGAGAGATTGTAGTAAAAGTGTAGACAACAGTCAAAAGAGTATCAAATTTGCATAATCAGTAGCAGCAATATTCTCATTTTCCATTACCAAAGATGCGATTAAACAAAAACAAAAAAAGTTCTTCACAGAATAGAGCCTTGTTTCTCTCCTTGTCTTTCCTGCAGAGTTTGATAAGTTTTTGGCAGGCAGAGCAAAAGCAGCCGATCGTCTTCCATCCGTTAAACCTTCATCTAATGACCGCATGCCCTCACAACCATAGTTCTCTACAGAAGCACAATCATCCACCTTAATATCAACGATCTGTAGCATAAAGTGGATTGGTTTGTGCCATTATGCTTTATGTAAGGGGAATTATATTTTATTTATGTGGTGCTGTATCATCTGTCCTTCTTGCACATTTATAAACTATAGGGTTATGTCATTGTTATAATCTAGTTTTTACTGTATTTTTTTTTTTAACAAGGGTACTGTGTAGTGTATAACATGAATTTGAAATGTTCCACTGACTGGTTTTAGGTTTGTGGCACTGATTTAATGTCATTCTCAATTTCACCAAGCTATTAGGTGTTTTATCTTATACAAGGAGTGGAATTATGGCTATCCTTGATTTGGGCATGAAAGATGCCCAAAGGTTTTGTGGTCCTTTTGGTGACAGAACAGAACAAACTAATTTTCAAATGTATAAGTTATACTCAGTCCTCACAAACTGTTTTTAAGGCAGGACAAGCATAAATAGCATTGCTGCCTCAGAGTTCCAGGGTCCCTGGTTCAATCTTAAGATCTGGTTACTGTTGGTGGGTTTTCCTGGTACTCAGATTTCCTTCCATCTCCCAAAAACACGCCAGATTGGCTATGCTAAATTGCCTCTAGGTGTGAATGAGTGTGTGAATGTGGTGCCCTGCGATGTACTGGCGATCCAATCGGGGTGCATTCCTGCAGTCCTGGGATAGGCTCTGGATAAAACCATTACTGAAGGATGGATGGATGGATGGATGGATATGTCTATGAGAATGGCTGCCCACTATAGTGATTGGCATCTGCAAGTGGTTCACATCCAGGCTCAGTGTAGGTGGTGCCATATCTACCAAGGAGACTACATGCAGTCTGGATTATATTATCTAATTACAAAAAATAATACATTTGAAAATACACATGATCAAACTAGTTACTTTTTAATGGATTATTTGGTTACATTTATGCATAAATGAATCAGTCTAATAATCTGTAATTTATTGAGAGTGCCCATAAACTGCATAATAGCTCTTACTATAACTGAGCTAACATCAGAGAAAGGGTTCGCTAGTTATCTGCTAGCTATCTACTGCAATGTTAATTTATTGTCTATTTTTATCACACTTTGCTATTTATTTAAGTCCCTATGTATGAGATCTGTTATGTATTTTTAGAGCTCTAGGCTGGTGTCTAAATGACTTTGTGAGCCTTTTTGATTTGACTGTACTCTTTTCTTTGCAATACATCTAGTCATCTCAGCTAACTGTTAATAGCAGAAGGCAATGAAACTGTTCTGTAAACATATGTGGCTAGCTTAGGTTAGGATGTGTGCTAATTGGTAAAAACACCAGACATATTGTACCAGAGAGTTTGCTCCCAGGAATAACAGATTGTAATGTTTTGAGCTGATTCTAATTATTATAGGTTGGTGTTTAGGTAAAATATGTTAACAAAGTGCAAAGTTCACATTCTTCAATTTAAAAACAGACACTGATGTGTTAGCTTTTCTGTATTTAAAAAAAAATAAATTAAAAAATTCAGGGAGTGTTACATACAAAATACACTTTAGATATCAAGATTCTGATACTGAAATCCCACTTGTGTCCACCTGTGACATATCTTACAGTTTACTAACAGTTACCTAGCCATCTAGCTGGTTTGCATATTGCACATTTATTCATAGATCCTGGAGTGTTTTTGTGTGTGTATTTCAAATTAAAAGCATATTAAACAAATAGTTATTTTTCAAACTATAGGTTTTGTTTAATGGTTTAAAAAGTACATGTTCATGGGTTGTTTTAATGCTAGTTTCTGAAATAATGAGTATGTCCTGGTGTCACCCTTTTTTAATTTTATTATTATGATATTGCGAGATTATAGAATGTTAATATACCATGTATAGTATGTACCATGTTACTTTGTAGAGTGTGTCGTTATAGTTATCAAAAAAAAAAGTGGGATGTCAATAAGGAGTCGGTTGTGTCACAGTGCTTTTAGATGAAACCTGTCATTTTGTTTTCTTTTTTTTTAATGAAAGGAGTGTTATTTGACATTCTCAGTACTTAATGTTACATTACCTAAAAAATATTGAGCAGGCTTTAATAAATGCATGTAGAGGGGTAATAGGTATGTATTCCTCATTCCACAGAAGTATATGAAACCAATAAACCAGTTAGATTCAAGGCAGTCCAAAATAAGTCCAAGAGTTCTCAGATTATATTACACTTCCTAAATAATCATTAGTAACCAGTAACACAATTTCCCTGTAATCTCCCCAACACTGCTGTCCTTCAGTCTTGCATTTTAATATGTTATTGAAGTTAAGGCAAGTTCAACTGTGGTGAGTGGTTATATTTTTTGTAGTGAAAGTTTTGTAGTTTCTATGGTTTGGATTTGTATAATGTTATAAAATATTGTATGTTACATAAATAAAATATCTGAAAATCCCTGCACTGTGTTTTTCTGAGTAATATTAAAGACTTAATTGTTTATTTCTGATGTCCGTCATCTTATCCAAAATGACCCTTAAATTTAAATTGCAATGTCAGTCTGCGCCAAGTGGCGTGATTATAAGTTTTTACCATGTTCCCCATAGACAGCTGGAGTCGCTCTACAACTGGCTGAATACTGAATAACACCACTTGAGACCAAACTCTCAGCAGTCAATTTCTGAAGTAACTTGGCTGGTCAGCACCCTGATTTATTTAAAGTAAGACATGTTCCCAATTAGGTATCGTAGTGCTTCTTGACAGTACTGTCCACCAGGGGGCATTGACAACATATTTTATACAAAACCTGGCCCTCTAGGGGAATGATGTTCAACAAATTGTCAAGCAATTAAGAACAGTGTTTTTGTATCAGAGAAAACATGAATACCCTTATCAAGATATGTGTTACAAAAACGTACACTTTGTTACTCTCAAAAAATAGAAATCTAAATTAGGCATGGGAAATATCTGAGCCATGAGTCCGGCTGCAAGGATGTTTTAATGGACTAGGCCTCTAAGAATGTGTGTTGTGTGTCTGTGCATATAGATTAGGATTAGGGCGCTGCTCTTGTACACCACTCATACTAAACCCAACAATAGTGTGTAGAACTCTAGTATGTGAACATGAACACTTCCAAAAGACATATTATTTGGTACAAATTCCTCTGACTGCAAAAGTGGTTGCCTGGCGCTGAATAGATGGGGGAAGCCAGGATGTATGTTGTTCATGTAACAGTGTAGAAATTATAGAATTAACTTCAGAACAATGGCAAATAAAGGAGTGAATAATTTTAATTTACATATTCCCTTTCTAAATGAGTGAACAATGGATTAGACCACATTCACAAAATACTATCAAAATCCAAAATCAATAGTTTAATAATCACACCCATACCTTACACCAGATATTACCTGTTTGAATGCTGAAAAGCTAGGGTTTGATGTATTGATAAGGTATTAATCAATTTTGAGGACTATGTCCACATGTCTTTGGTCTTGAAACTTTGGTTTCATCTAACTGCTAAAGCCATGGTCTGCAAAGAGCTTACAAAGCATGTGTGGGATCTCACTGTTGATCAGCAGAGTGGTGCAAAAGAATTACCAAAACGTTACATGTACCAAGGAACACCATGAAGTCTGTCATCAACACGTGGAGAAAATGGGGCACCACACTGACATTACCAAGAACAGGATGTCTCTCCAAAATTGATGAAAGGACAAGATGTCTGGGCTATGTTGTAGGGTGGCTAGATGGAATATTACCATTTTTGCCAATACATACATATATTCACCCCAAACCATGTGGCAAAATGTATTATGGTCTGATGAGACCAAGTTAGAACTTTTTGGGCATGACTCTAAAAGATATGTTCGGTGTAAAAGACAGGTTATCACCCAAAGAACACCATATCCATAGTGAAGCATGGTGGTGGCAGCATCACACTTTGTGGCTTCTTATCTTTAGCTGGAATCAAAGATAGCTCCAAATACCAATCTATTTTGGCAGAAAAACTGCAGGCCACTGTTAGACAGCTGCGCATGAAGAGAAATTTCACATTCCAGCACGATAACAACTCAATTCACAAATCCAAGTCAACAAATTACTGGCTTCAGAAGAAGAAGATTTAGGAATAGCCCAGTCAGATCCTGTGATCAAAACCTGTGGAATGACTTGAAGAGGACTGTGCATAGGAGACCCCCTAACAATTTGATAGATCTGGACAATTTTTGAAGGAACAGTGGAGTAAAATGCTGTATTACAAGCAAAAGATGCTTTAACAAAGTATTAGTTAAGGGGTGTACACACATGCTACCAGGTTATTAAGTTTTTTCTTTTTTTTTATTCCTCCCAAAATGTTTCTATTTGTTTTTCACTTGAATTTTGTTGGTATATCACATTAAATGTGGAAAAAGATCGATATGATTTATCTTTTTTAATTTGTTTTATGTTTTATTTTTTTACTTCACAAAAACCTGCAAGTTTAACAGGGGTGTGAAGACTTTTTAAATCACTGTAAATACAGTAATACAAATTAGGTATCTTATTTGGCAGCATATTTTATTCATAGCTGCTAACCACACCCTCTTATTTTCGTGGAAAAGTGGGGGAAAAAAACATTTTTAGATCTCCCCATGTATTTAACACATCTAGCTATGCTCTATGCAGACATTTTCATCTGAAGTGTTATATTTGATAAAGGAAAAATGGAATTATTTTAAAAATGAATTTTAATATGAGAACCTGTCACCTGTGAATGTCTATAAGCACCTGAAATACAGGTTTCAGTCCCACCAGAAGAACCACATGCAAAACGCTCCCTAAAGCTGCTGTTGTCAAAGCCCTCCATGTGCCATATTACCTGCTCATAATAAAAATGTACAATATTAAAAGGAAACTATTTGGGACTTGGTTCTAAATAAAAACAAACTAATGTAAAGGCTTGCATGGGGCTGTTTATAAATCCCACTCCCACCCCCTTCCTCAGGAATGACCAATCCAGCCCGCTCTCACAGTTACTGTTTTTGTACTTCTGCATTAATTAGTTCTGCTTCCCAAAATAAAATAAGTTACTGGATTTTACCTTTTTTCTCCTGCAAGTTTCATATCTGACTGCCTGCTCCCATTCACATGAACAACTTTTTTTTGTTGTTCATGCACACAGGATCCCAGTGCTCATGCACCTTTCTAATACACAGGTTCTCTGCTCCTGGCCCCTGTCCTGCACATTTTACTGTTTTTTCTGCTCTCAACACACCTGATCTAACTAATGGGCTAATTACATAGATGTGTTAGAGCAGGGAAAACACTAAAATGTGCAGGACAGTGGTACTGTACAGCCCAGGGCCAGGGCTGGGCTGTGTTCTAAGATAATATGCCCTGACTATGAGCTTAATAAGCAGTCTGATGCATACACTCCTGAATGATGCAGAATTAACAAAACAGAGTCCTATCTAAATAATTATACCATGAATTATTCAACACGTCTGAGATGTCAGATGTTAATTAGGCGTGTGCATTTTGAACATCTCGACTTGCATTGTTGCTGCATGTCATTAATACTATTTTAAAAAATACAGCGTTGTAAGACGTGATATTGGGTTGTTTGAATATCATGTGCATTTTTTACTATTCCACCCCAACTGCAAATTAAAAAGTCAGCTTAAACTTTTTATAAGCAAAAGAAAAAAATATTGCCCACGTAGGAACCTAATGTCTTGTCCTCTGTTGTTACAGTTAAAAGTGACCCCCATAATGAAACGAGTGCTTACTGCAGGTAGAGGGCTTCTTTAGTCGGCGAAGCAGTACTTTTTAATCTTTAGCTGTCGCAAGTAGATTTATATAGTTATTATTGTACTGAGATCTAGAGATTAGCCTGTCTGAAGCATTCCATAGAATACATTTAGGATTTTTCTTTAGCATTATTGCTATCCGCTAGCTATAAACAACAACAACAACATCGCGCTGTAATCGGATGACGGCAAGCATCGTGTTTCGCTGCTATTTGGGAATAAAACCTTCTGCACAAGGGGACTTTAACTGAGCTGTTCGTATGAAAGTCAAGTGCTGACTGCCAGGTGAATTATGTCCACGCTGTCTTTGGATAAAGAACTGCAAGAGCGCTTAAGAGAGGCGAGTGCTATTGGAGACCTTGACGAAGTGCGGACTTTAGTCGAGAGCGGAGTAAACATCAACTCCCAAAATGAAATCAATGGATGGTAGGTTCTGTGGTTAAGATCACTGTGGAATTTGTGTGTTGATGTTGTTCATCCGAGTCAGCAAACTGATCTGCTAACTCCACCGTTAGCTTAAAGCTTGTTGCACTGGAAATACAATCAGTATGAGCTACACCCTAGGACTAGCAGGCTAGCTCACTGGCTAACCCTGTGGTCATGTGGTGCTGAAAGCAGTTTTAGTTTATCCACTTAACCTGGGGTCCACTTCATACTTTGCTAACTGCAGTGTTTACTTAACCAAACAGTGCTGCCATTGTGATAGATTGGGTGGAATATGTGGTGTAAGAGTTGCTTCTAAGAGTTGTTGTCCACTTGTCTAGGTTTCATAACTACAGATAAAGATCTGTCAGCTTATTTAAGTAGAAAGTTGCTAATGCACGCGCCAAAAAGTCGCTAGACGTCGTCAAATGACGTTATAGACTAATTTGCATATTCATGATTCCCTCATTTGCGTATCAGACTTGTTACGTAATATCATTTGCATATCAGACTTGTTACGTAAAGATTTTCTGAAGACGCTTCAAATGGAACAGTTTCAGCAGAATATAAAATAATAGATTATAATAGTCTATAATAGACTACACATATTAAGTGTTTACGTATTTACAAAATAGGCTTTTCTATTTACATATTTGCAAAATACTTTCATTTCTAACAAGAAAGAGACATGAAGGAAATGGTTTTGAAAGGAATATCTCACTTTGTTTACTTGTAAATATAGGCAAAACAAGAGTTTAAAACAAAAAAGTGGTGCACAGGTGGGTCAAATAAATGGTGCTCAGTGATTGGTCGTTGGGAATATCGGCTCACACAAGCGCAACTTAGTCAGATTTTAGACACTGATGGTGAGTCGACCCAACCTGCTGTCTCAGTTCATGTAACCAGGAGCTGTGGTGTGAGCTGGAGAGCCATATCATGTGCAGGACAGTCGCTAACATCTGCTCATAAAGTCACTTCAAGGCTCTAAAAAGTCACCAAATCTAGTAACAAAATCTCTAAACTGACAACACTGGACCTTAAACATCTACTGTTGCATGCTGAATTTAAAGTGTCCTTGTGCACCAAAACTTTGTGGTAAACTTTGTCTGTTGTATTATTTTTCTACCCAGGACATGTTTACACTGGGCATGCAAGAGAAACCACAAACACATAGTGGCGTATCTTCTGAATTCTGGGGCCGACAAAGAAATTCTCACTGCAAAAGATGAGTTAGCCGTACAGTTGACCTCCAAACCCGAGATCAGAAGACTGCTTGGAGGTATGATGTCAAATCGAAATGTGTACCTTTAAGCCCTGTTTGTGCTGGAATAGTTTTACCTGAGGAGGTTTAGTAGTGTAATATTTAATTTAGTAATGTAATATTTAAGGGATTTGACTGGCTGATTCATATGGGACACTCATACTACATGTCTGTCATTTGCCCAAAGTACTACATATAGCTGGAATTGACACGTGTCAGTGTTATGCAACAGGCATTTCACTCCTATAAATATATGGCTCATGGCCAAGTTTTTACTTGATTTACTTCTTGCATTGCAGTGATACAGGATTACTGTTACAGAGGGAGGTCTGTTTTTGACAAAATATTATTTTTCACACTTGCAATTTATTCCTTTCCTTTCCTCAAATCACAGATGTTAGTAATCATCATCTTAGGCAAAAACTAGTTTAGCTTGTGTATTATTATCTAACTAACTATTTTGTATTATTAAAACAATCTGTTCATTAAAACAATCTGGTCTGTATTTTTTATTGCCTGTTTAATGGAGCTGCATATCTGTGTTACATTTTTCCTGTAGTGGAGGAAGAGGAGCATGAGCCTGAAGTAAAGGATGCAGAGCTGCCGATTATTCCAAACTATCTGTCTAACCCACCCTTCCTGTATTGCAAGATGGATAAAAGCGACCTGAGTGTAGCACGACACGTTTCCCAGAATGGCACCAGTGACCATTTGGAGGCTGTAGTCTCAGAGCCGGCCACTTTATCCCCCATACAGGAACAGCAGCAGCAACAGCAGCAGCAGCAGCAGCGCCTGTACTCGGACGGCCAAAGCCAACCTGCATTGTCGTACGTCTCCATGGTAGAGCCGAGCAGCATTGTGCCAAACCAGGTGACTAATGGGACCCTGTCCATGGAGGTCTCCCCGGAGGTGCATCACAGCAACCATAATGAGTACACTCACAATCACAGCATTGCCCAGAACAGCCCTGTTTGTCCCCCACTCCCTTCAGCAAGCGCAGGCTCGAACCCCACCATTACCCGGCAACAGTCTGTCCCCCATCAGCTGAACGGCTCTCAGCCCGGGGGCTCTATGCCTGCCTTCCAGCCCTTCTTCTTCACCAGCACCTTCCCTGTAAACGTGCGAGGTATATAGCACAGAGAATGTTTGGAAGCACATATTGACTTGTCCAAAACAGGTAGCTCACTAGCCCTGTAGCTGTTGTAGCATAGTGTCTTGAAATAAATGCTGTTTTCTTTTTCTTTCTTGCTCTTCCTCTCTTTCTCCGTCTCCAAGAACTCGTTCTGAAGGTGCGAATCCAGAACCCACATGCCAGAGAAAATGATTTCATCGAGGTGGAGCTGGACAGACAGGAGCTGACGTACCGGGCGTTGCTGCGGGTCTGCTGCCGTGAGCTGGACATTAGTGCTGAGCATGTGGAGAAAATACGCAAGCTCCCCAACACTATGCTCAGAAAGGTGTGTGCGCTTTGCTAACTTGGTTTAAGGCTTTTAAACTTCAGTTGGTGGCATTAATGGCTTCTGTATACACATATCTGAATGGAGCGTGATCCAGGTCCATGTGTTTAATATATCATCTGCTTTTGTCAGATTACGATTTGACTGAACAGCATCTCACTGCTTGACATTTTCAGAAGAAGGACTTTATTAGCTGTCATGTGTACTTCTGCATGGGCAGTGATTAGTGAATGAACTGATTATACAAACGTAACAAAAAGAGAGGCACTGCACATTTTAGAGGTTGTTTAATACAGACTTTAGCACTTTTCATATCTTCTAGTGTGATACTGAAATTATAGTACAAATTATAGTGCTGTTTGATATTATTATTATTATTATTATTATTATTATTTATTTGGCATGTCTTGGTATGTCAGGACAAAGATGTGGCTCGGCTTCAGGACTTCCAGGAACTGGAGGTGGTGTTGGAGAAGGCGGAGAGTTTGTCTTTGTTCTCTGGTCCAGGAGGGCTGAACGACAGGCCCTGCTACAACATGAAGGCCTCGAGGCTCACCTACTAGCTCCTGCCTCCAGACCAGCACGAGGTGGACTGACTCACTGCCCCATCTGGGACTGTAGTTCAAAATGCCTAATTCATACCTAGGTTCTGTTTTTGCCATTCTACAGATTAGATGCCATTCTTCCATTTTCCTCCTCAGTCTATATACAATGTTAGCCATATGCCTTTTCTCCCAAGCCTATATGTTGCCCGTGCATGGTCCCCACAGCCATCCGAAGAACGATGTGACGCCCTCCTCCTCCACTGTAATCCTTGTTAGTTTTCTCACAAGTCTTTGGTTTTAAACGTCTTTCACAGTCATGACATCATCTTTTAGGAGCCACTATTTTTGAATATTCAAAATGTTCTTGCTCGGCTTTGGGCCGTATATCCAAATCTGTCACCTCCCATGCTGCTGGCCTACGTGAAGTTTTCAGATCTGTCTCACTGCTGTGTTTGCTTATGAGGCCACTGTGTGGTTTTGAGCACAGCTCACAGAGACAGTTGTGACCTGTACCAGCACTTCTTATTGTCAGTTATGGTCATTAACATATATGCACTCCTTTCCCAATACAAGCTATTTTAATTTGCACTGGCAAAGCACACAGCAAATTCGCTTGATTGCTAACATCCTCTTTAAAGCGTGTTAGCTTTTTTTAGTTCCACTTGGGAAAGCAGTTGTAGTTTGATGTACTAAAATACAGGAGCTTCATAAACTAAAAAGGAGGGGTGTTTTTCATGTTCTGTGTATGTGTGTTTGCCACTTAATCCCCTGTGCACTTTAAAAAAAATGATAACAAATGGGAGGTACTTAAAAAAATGCATGGGGCTTTTCTAATTTTATTGATTTTTGAATACATAAGTGGTGTGTTTTGGTGCCATTGCTGCTCCTTCAGACACTGCAAACCAAAAACTATCCATATTATCTTGTATCAAGGCCTAATAATCATTTTTCATTCTGCACTGAATAATGTAGCAAAGATTGCTGTTGTTTTATGTAAATCTTAATTTTTAAAGGAATGAAAGATTCAAGAACAGGGTTTAATGAATGGGAGCTTCCACAAACACTTTCTTCTTATGAGTTTAATAGTTATAATAAGAGGGATAAAGTTACTATAATGGATATTGTTCTCTGGACCTAATTGCAGCACAGGTTTTATATTTAGGAAGCAGGATTCATACTTGATGACTGACTGGTCCATTTAGCAGCAGTGCCGTTCGACATAAGTAATTCTCTACAGGTCTGTTGCGGTCCCAGTTCCTAAGATAAAACTTGCAATACTTCTTTGTCATTTTTATCTAAATAAAATTTGTATACAGGCTAAAAGACACCTTGCACATGTAGACCAGGGGCTGTGCTTCATTTCTGTGAGTGGTTTTCACAACATTTTTAGTTCTGTAGATAGAAGGAAGTATAAAAGTAGGAAATTGAAAAATAGGCATAACTGTATTAATGGAGAAGGCATGGCTACTGATTTTTTTTTTTTTTTTTTTTTTTTTTTTTTTAAACATACTAATTGGAAACTTGTTTATCTTGTTTTGGAAGAGTGTCTAACATAAACATAAGGGTGTCCTAATACAAAAGCTCGCTTAAAATGCAGAAACTGTTCACCTTTAACTTTAGTCCCTCTAAATATTGTATTGTTCTGTACTATGGATTTATTTTATTTATTATTTTATAAATTTGACTGTAGAAAGGAGGATCCAGAGCACACTACAGCTGAAATGGAGCCAAGCATTTGTCTGTCTGTCTGCCTGTCTGTCTGTCTATGTATCCATTGTGTTCTGTATGCTCATGAAAATGCTGACTATTCACCAGGTTGAGAAAGCTGCAAGGTTTCTGACTGATGTAAGGCATCAAAATTCTCTGTGGAAAACTCAGTGTACTAACTGGTCATGTTCGGGATGATGAATACAGTTAACCTATGCATCCACAGTCTGATATTGCATATGTGTCCTCAGTGGATTTTCTTGTCTCTCTCAAATGAATATAGACTTGCTCTTTGGTTTAGTATAGTGACTCTTTGAGGTGCTGTCCACATTTCTGTTCTGAAAAGATGGATATTTTCATTGACAGGTGGCAAAATTTAAACTGCAAGTTATTCTTAACTATCAGGGTTAGTTTGGGTGTCAACCATCATTTAGAATAGCTCCTCAGTCACAGGACTCTGAAAACAAGTGCTTTTCTTCTTCTTTTTCTTCTTCTTCTTTTATTTCTATTCTATTCTATTTTCTATTTTATAATATAAATAATCATTTATATATCATATTTTACCTATTATTAATTACAGACAGGAGAGATATGCAATATGTGTATAAGATTCAAGATTCAAAGAACTTTATTAATCCTAGGGGGAAATTGCTTTGCCATATTACAATTGCTTTCAAGAAGAAAGAAAGAAAGAATAAAATAAAATAAAATATATACCTATACAGTATATATATACAAAATGAAAAAAGTAAATCAATAAATTAAAAATGAATAAGGAAACATACCCATAATGATGTAGAACTATATCAGTGAAGATGATACTCAACATTTAAAATGTTAACTATGATAAGTCCAGTGTGGTAACGGTAATTAAGTACAGTCAGTTATATAGTATGTATTGCACACTAATCTTAGTATTAATAAATAGGCAGTAATAATAAATTTGTATTGCACATGAAAGTCCCTGACTGCACATGAACTGAACGTGTATTGCATATGAATCACTCATGAAAGTCCCAACAGTTACAGAGAGGAGTTGTACAGCTTGATGGCCACAGGGTTAAAGGATCTTCTGAAGCGCTCAGTGGAACACTTGGCAGTGATCAGTCTCTGGCTGAAAGTGCTCCTCTGGTCGACCAGCACACTGTGTAGTGGGTGAGAAGGGTTGTCCAGGATTGAGTGGAGTTTTGACAACATCCTTCTCTCAGCCACAACGTGAACAGGGTCCAGCTCCATGCCAAGTACAGAGCCAGCCCTCCTGATTAGTTTGTCCAGTTTATTTCTGTCTGCCACCTTCATGCTACTTCCCCAACAGACCACTGCATAGAAAATGACACTAGACACCACAGACTCATAGAACATCTGCAGCATGGTGTTGCAGACATTGAAAGACCTGAGCCTCCTCAGAAAATATAGCCTGCTCTCTCTGGCCTTTCTTGAATAGTGCTGTTGAGTTTGATGTCCAGTCCAGTTTGTTGTCTATATGGACTCCCAGGTATCTGTAATCTGCAACAATCTCAACTTCCTCACCATGTACAGACAAAGGAGTGACGGGGGTCCTGGATTTTCTTGACTTGCAGAAGCTGAGAATACCACTGAACGTAGTCCATAAATCATGGAGATACAGGTCAGCAGCTTCAGTTAATGTTTGAGTAATGGCTAGTTTTCCTGGGATTTTCATGTATACCTGCCACTTGATGTTTTTTGTTTTTCGCACCATTCTGGGTAAACTCCCAGGAAATCAGCCATTTCTGATACACTCAAACCAGCCTGTCTGGCACTGACAGCCATACCACAGTCAAAATTTTCCATGTTTGATATAAACATTAACTGAAGCTCTTGACCTGTATCTACTTGATTTTATGCATTATGCTGCTGCCTCATGACTGGCTGATTGGATAATTGCATGAATGAGTAGGGGTACAGGTGAAGTGGCAGGTGAGTGTAGCTTTCCCTATAATAGTCCACCAGAACTATAAGATATTTTTCAGGTCAATTTTTCAGGTCAAGGAAAATTACCTTCAGTAGGACTACATCATGACCTCACTTGGATACCACACATGCCTTGCAATATTTTACTTTCTTCTCCACATTTTGAACCACATGTACATCATATGGCAATATCTGCATCTAACAGATCAAGATTAGAGTCAGAGATACAGGTATCCTGTCCTCCGAAGCAGCTGACAAACTCTTTTCATCTCCTCCATTCTGCCACGGTGAGTGCATTTTTTTTTCTTACATTCTAGCACCATTTCTGGAGAACGCTAAGGAACTCTATCCTGCCCACTAGCACTGTGTTGGTTTCCTTCTTTAATATCGCTAGCTTTGATTGCTTTACTCCCTGTGCTGTTTACCACTGTGATGGAAATCCCTATGCCACATAATTAATAGTGTGAAGCTAGATTTATTAAGAAAGTTAACCACTCGTGCAGTCATCATCCAAATGTGCACTCACTGCTCAGATTCAGCCAGGTTGTTATGTGTGGTACTGAGGTTGCTAGGATTGCTGATACACTATATGGCCAAAAGTATGTGGACACCTGACCATCACAACCATATATGAGCCCTCCTCAAACTGTTACCAGAAAGTTGTTAGCACTTGTCTTTGTATGCTGTAGCATTAAGCTCTCCCTTCACTGCAACTATGGGGCCCAAACCTGTTCCAGCATGACAATGCCCCTGTGCTCAAAGGGAGCTCCATAAAGACATGATTTGCCAAGATTGGTGTGGAAGAACTCGAGTGACCAGCACAGAGCCATGACTTCAACCCCACTAAACATCTTTGGGGCGAAGTGGTTTGCCGACTATGTGCCAGGCCTCCTTGCCTACATCCTTGAACATCATTGCCTGACCTCACTAATGCTCTTGTGGCTGAATCGGTAAATCCCCACAGTCATTTTCCAAAATCCAGGAGAAAACCTTCACAGAAGAGTGAAGGTTATTATAACAGCAAAGGGGGGACTAAATCTGGAATGGTTCAACAAGCACATATGGGTATGATGGGTCAGGTGTCCACATACTTCTGGCCATATAGTGTAGCAGCTACAGTGTTAGTTATCAGTCTGTAACTGGATTCAAAAGTATAATGTCATTGGTTTTTTGCACAGCACTGGCACTTCCCCAGCCCCAGCAGCCCTGCACTTCCTGCATCTATGGGCACAAGAGCCATGTGGCTCCCTCCAGTGTGAGATCAGAACCCAACAAGCAGTCCACCTTGCCCTAAAATTCTTTCTTTTGGTATTTATCATGTGCTTGTCCACTACGACAATGTTATGACAGTCAGGTGAATCAATAATGAAGGCAGCACAAGGTTGAAGGTTGAATAGCTATCTTTACCTTTCATGGAAGCTTCTCAGGTGTGTCCAATTGTTGCTCTTTTCACTGAGTGCAACTCACCTACTGGGACTATACAACGGTGAGGCGGACAGCGCATACGCGTGAGAGACTGGGATCTACACACAGAAGTGGAGTCCTAGATCTGGGACAAGTTTGGCAAGGTGCAGGTGGATGTTTTCACCAATGCCAAGTCAACTTATTACCTCTTGTGGTTCTCCCTATAGCAAAGCTGGACAGCCCACTGGAACAGGATGCACTGGCCCACGTCTGGCCGCTCTATCTACTGTAAGCCTTTCTGCCTCTACTGCTGATTCTTCCCATGTTGGACAAAATTAGCAACTAGGCCACAGAGTGCTACTTGTGTCAGAGTTGGCTGCCAAGTCATCTCTATTCATGCCTTGGCCGTTTAGCAGCTTTTGCCAACACACATTGGAATAAAGTCAACAACTGCAAAAGTGCCAACTTAGAGGGACCTAAAACATTTCATTGAGTTGTTAATGAGATCATAACCTTACTCAAAGTTTGAATTCCAGAAAGGGCAATATTGTGGGTTTACACAGAGAGTGATCAAAATTGTTACTGTTAAATATTACTATGACCATACAGGTCTCTAGCACACTACTTCATTACTGGACTTAATTACTATTTTAGAAGATTTGAATTTTACACAAGTATTATTGAAACTGAATATTTGTAGAATTTAATTTACAAGAGAAAATATAGAAACAGACTTTCTACTCCTTACATTTTCATTTTGACCTTCAAAATACTTGCTAAAAATACCATGAGACATTCTCTTGCCTGGATTTAACAAAGTTTCCTACAGGGTGACACCTCTTTTTTGCCTCCTACATAAAAACAAAACAAAAATTCAGCATCAAGTCTAAAGAAGCATGCTGAGGTAAATTAGCCTTAAGTCTGGAAAATTTAGTATCTAGTTTTGTTTTTGTTGCTAATGCGTCCGCATTAATTCCAACAGGGTTATTTAACATCAGCGAACCGCCAAGCCAAATTCTAGGTTTGTCTGAGTTAGCGGAATATTTAACAAATATTTGATAAGATAAATAAACTCATTTCTGTACAAAACTCATTTTTGATCAGTTAGAAATAAACATCTTTACTTGAACACTTGAGTATGTTTAAATATCTTTCACTGACGTAAATTTTTGGATCCATTCTTCTACTTTTAATTGTGTGAGAGTTTGACGCAGTACCCATTGTTTTACTTAAGCAGGTGTGGTTGGTATTTACTACCTTTTAAAAATAATACTAATTCATACCATTTATATTATTTTCTTCCTGTCATACTTTCATAAATTTTTAGAAAAATCCTGGAGGCTGGTGACTGAATTTTGACTTTCTCTCAAATTTTCTCTTAACATTTCTCCGTACTGGACTGTCTCATGGGTTTTCTAGAAGAGACAGTTCAAGTTGTGTGAAATAATCTGAGCTGAATTGTTACTCATGTTAATGAAGCTTAACATAAGCAATATGGTAGTGGAACATTTAGCTGATTAATAGTTTTTTTTTTAGTGTGTGTGTGTGTAGCTAATTACACAGTCATTAAACAAATGTTAATGGACTGCACAGTATATGGTGAGTGATCACTTGGTTTGTAGGGCACTCAATCTAGCACCCTAAAAAGTTCTTTGCCTTGGACTTTTGGGTCAGTTCTACAACAGGGGTTTCTATTCAGATACTGTTCCAAGTAGATCCCCTTCAGAAAGCTAGAATAGTTAATCATCTAAAGAATGTGATGCTTGCTACACGGCATCTAGTTTTAACTCCAACTCCAATCCATCTTATCTTAATAATAGGTTCTAAAACTCTAAAATGTGTTTTATTGTAAGTGTTTTGATTTACTGTATATACAGTATTTATAGACTGTATATTTAGAAGGGTTTTTGGAAGGAAAATAATTTAAGGTGAGAGAGCTGTTTCAGCTTTCCCAAACAGAATGGAAGAGTGCATCAAATGTTGTTTGTGGTGACATATCGCTTGGTGAAAAGGAAAAGGACAATAACAGTACTGAGTGGTTGAGGTGGGATGGTGGTCAAAGTCAAGGTCTGACCGTAGACAGTACTTATAGTAAGAGCTCTCTCTCTCTCACACTGTGTCTCTCTCTCTGCAGCAGCAGGAGGTCTGTGTTGCTGTTATCCAAAATCTAACACACATTCAATGTATTGTAGGTGCTATGTGAGGAATGTTAGCTCTTTGCTTTCCAGGGGTGAAGGGTTGAAGGGTTGAAGGGTCTTTAGGCTTAGGGGCCACTCTATGGAAAACAAAGTGGCAAGCGCTTTAGATAGATTCCTTAATGGTGTACAGTGTATAAGTTAAGTACTCTACAATATACTGTGAGCATTTGTTACTGTGATATAATATCTGTACCATTAAATCTTCCATGTTTCCATATATATCTCAGAGAATCTAGAAAATTGATTAAAGCTAGTTTTTGGTTGGTCAGAAGTCTTTGATGATTATGCGAAATGTAAATTAAATGTGGCATGTTCAGCTCTAGTGCCCTTTCACTGCCTCTTTCTCTCACTGTGTTTGTGTGTTGAGAGAAGTATGTGCATGTGCAGAGAGCAGACACAGTGGGTCTCTGAAAGAGGTTAAGGACAGGGGACTCTGGGCCTCAGTAACCCAGCATGAGCTGAGCCTGGGAAGAGCAGTCAGGTTTTACATATATTACACTGGGCATAGTATGCTCACTAATTACAAATGTTTCCTTGATTAAGACAAATGCTCTCTGCATATTGGAAAAAGTCACAAATTTTCTGTAAAAGTCTATGCCTGAAATGCATGTCCCACCAAAAACGGTTAAAGTAGAAAGTATATCTACTTAACACTGCCTTAATGTCTTCTTTATATTTAAAAGAATAAGAATTATATGGTATGAATATAATTATGATAAGAATTGTTCTGCATGCCATGGCATTGCCTCCTCACAGCTCCAGGATCCCTGTTTCTGTGCATTTTCTCTCAGTGTCCATGTCAGTTTCCTCCAGGTTCTCCGGTTTCCTCCCATTTCCCCAAAACATACAGGTACGGATTGACTCCGCTAAATTCCTCTTAGGTGTGAATGAGTGTGAGTGTGTGTGTACATGGCGCCCCACGATGGATTCAAATTCAAATTCAAACGCATCCCATTCAAAGTGTGTTCCTGCCTCATGCCCAACACTCACTGCAACACTGACCAGGATAAATCAGTTGCTAAAGATGAATGAATGAACGAACGAACAAATATTTCTTTAGTTCTTTTCGTAGGCACATATGCCTCAACTTTACACTTCAAAGTCAAATAGTGTGCAAAGACTATAGTGTTCATGTGACCTAACACCTCTTTGTTTGTATCAGACTCAGAGCTTAGTGCCTGGAGTTCATTTCCCCATGGTTGGCCATTTCAATACGTACGTAATGCCATCATCATATATCGTAAAGTCATAAGGTGACTTTTTAGCATCAGACACCTTCGGATTGATCGAAATTCCTAACAAATCTAAACTTTAACAGAGGTAACAGTAAGAATGAGACCAAATACATATTGCTTCATACATATTGTATCTATCAAGGCAGTTTGCATTGTTAAAGCTAGCTATTAGCATTCAGCTAGTTTGTCTTGTCAGAGTCATCATGCTAGCTAACTTTTGAGAGATTAGGAATAAAACTGTTTCTTTGGTTCCTTGGTGAAAAGGCACTAATTTACCCATCAGTAGCTAAAGCGTATGAGTTCAGGGAGACTTCTTTTGCCTCTCTGAATCCTTCTTGTACTTTTACTTTCATACTGTAATAAAATATAATAGTTTATAATAAAAATAATACTACTTGAGGGAAGAAGAAGTTTAACCATACTTTTTAAACCAATAAATTCCTTTGTAAGGCTATTAAAGGGTTAAAAGATGTTTCTGAGCGTCATATGGGTACCACTATGTCCAGTTATATCCAGTGTGTGAATTTAAAAGTTAATGTAACTTCAGAATTAACTTCAGTGGTGCCTGGGATTTGCTGTAATCTGCAGAGAGCCTTTCTAAATCCTGTGCTAGATCTTAAGCAACAGGGTTCATGCACCGCTACCTAACCTCAAAGGACTATTAAAGGTGGTGTTGTGCATCGC
Organism: Pangasianodon hypophthalmus; assembly: GCF_027358585.1. Lineage (NCBI taxonomy): Eukaryota > Metazoa > Chordata > Actinopteri > Siluriformes > Pangasiidae > Pangasianodon > Pangasianodon hypophthalmus. The sequence goes on along the minus strand of NC_069722.1, from coordinate 12,551,454 downwards.
CTTCTCTCTCCACCTCGCTAACTGTGTGTACGGAGAGTCTCTACACGTTCGTGTTCACTCAGAGCAAACCTATATGTGACTATACATCGAGTGCTCTTCGTCGCTTATGTCCAGCAGCGTTAGTCTCTAAGAGTTTGGAAAGGTTTTGCTCAGCTGAACTGAACACTAGAAGATGTGGTGGATGTTGTTTCCCCGATGGATCTGGTTTTTCCTTGGGCACGTCTGCGTTTTGCGCGTGCATCTCCGGGTCCGGGCCATGACTGTGTCCAAGGTGGTGTATTCTCACGCCGGAATGTGTCCTAATGAGATGAACCCGAACCTCTGGGTGGACGCGATGAGTACCTGCATGCGCGAGTGCCAGTCAGATCAGGTGAGCATGGTTTCGGTGGCACGCGCTCCGCGCTCAGTGCATGGAGTTTTAAATTGCAGCATGGGGTCTCAGTGCCAAAATCTCGTTTCTGAATGTTTTGAATATATAAGCGACTCAATCCCGAATGCAATGCACTGTACTTTAACATAATGCAATCTAGATAATCTACACTGAACGGTAGACTTTGGTGGCAGATAGTTTGCAAATTGCATCCTTTTCATGATTTTTTTTTTCTTCCTTCTTCTTAAATTTGTGGTAGATCAACAGGTACACTCCTGGACTTTAAAGAAAAAAAAGGGGGGGACCAAGCCCAAATCCCAAAATTGCAAAAAAGCTTTTAATGGTCTTAACAACAAATCGTTGATCAGGAAATTAACAAGAATTAAACAAATAGATGAAGGAACACAGTATGGGATAGCTTTTCCCTTTGATTTCCCTTTGATGTTAAGGCTCTTGATGGGCTGCATCAGGTGTCCTAGATAATAAATCTAAAATGAAAATCAAATAATGACTAATCTTTTTAAAAAAAAAACATCCCAGAAGATATTTTTGGAAAACGTTTTACACCAAGACATGTGTTAGTTTGATTTTTACATCAAACATTTTAATCACTATCATGATTTTGCCTTTGTGTACAAGAAGACTATATAAGTGAATTTCCCTGTTTCTAGCTTTTCTCCCAAACAAACTGTTCACTGCAGCTAAAGTAAATGAGCAAATGGTGGAACAGGAGGTCTGAGGAGTGCATTTGTTTAATTCTTGCTCATTTTCTGACCAATGATTTGTTATTAAGACCATTAAAAGCTTAATATTTGCCAGTTTGGGCTTGGCCCATTTTTTTTTGCCCAAGAGTGTACACTGTATTTTAACATAAATCAGTCTAGATAATCTACACTGAACAGTAGACTTTGGTGTCAAATATCATGATTTTTCTTTCTGGACACTTGCATACTGCTTCCTTCTTCTAACTGGTAGATAAACTATTCATTTTCCATAAACCCACAGAAATGAGCTTTCGTCCATGCTTTACATTAAGGTTCCCTAAACTAACATTATTTACTATATTATTTAACATTAAAAGTCCAAACCTTCAGCATTAATAAGCGGAGTAATATTAACATTTGATTATAGATTAATGTTTGTTCAATCCATAATCCAATCCATATATTAAATTACAGCATGTTCCTAAATGTTTATAACTTACTGAACACTCCTCTTCTGGTATAAAGATTGGTATGCTATTCACCCTCAGTACTGAATTTTGCCAGTTATCAATCATAAACATATTAATTAAAGTGTTGGTTTATCCTGAGTTAATTCTACTCATTAGCCTCATTATCTTCAAAAATGTATAGTCTTTTAATTTTCTGTACATATTAAGCTTTTTTTTCATGACTCTCAAATAAACATTGCTGATGGACATTCTTGCTATTTCTTCATCCCTTAGGACTGTGAGACTTTTGAGAAGTGCTGTTTAAATGTGTGTGGAAGCAAGAGCTGTGTGGCCGCCCGTTATAGGGACATGAAGGGAAATAAAGGACCAGTGGGAATGCCAAAAGAGGCCACATGTGACAAGTTCATGTGCACCCAGCAGGGTTCAGAGTGTGACATCTGGGATGGACAGCCTGTGTGCAAGTGCCGTGACCGCTGTGAGCGGGAGCCTCGTTTCACCTGTGCCTCAGACGGTATGACCTACTACAACAAGTGCTACATGGATGCAGAGGCCTGTTCCAAGGGTGTCACCCTTACTGAGGTCACTTGCCGGTTCCACCTGTTGTGGCCCAACACCAGCCCTCCTCCTGAGGAAACGACTATGCTTCCTACCACTGTTTACCTGGAAACTACCCCTGTGGATATCCAGGCTCCAATAGTGATCAGCAATCCAGGGCAAAACATTGTGTTTGTAGGTGAGACAGCAAGCTTCCTGTGTGAAGTAACTGGCAAACCCAAACCAGAGATCACATGGGAGAAACAAGTGGAGGGAAAAGAGAACACAGTCATGAGGTCAAACTACGTACAAGGTAACATAGTAGTGACTAACATTGCTCAACTTGTCATCTACAATGCCCAGCTCCAAGATGCTGGCATTTATACCTGCACCGCTAAAAACCTGGGTGGATCTACACAGACGCACTTCATGTTGTCTGTCATACGTCAGGATCAAGCCATGAATGAGAGCTTAGTGAATTCCACACGTCTTCCTGCTGAGGAGTGTCTGAAAGCACCTGATATGGGTGACTGTGGAGAGGAAACCATCAGCTGGTACTATGAAGCCAAGCGGAACAACTGCTTCACCTTCACCTATAGCCAGTGCAACAAGAACAGAAACCACTTTGACACGTACAAGTCATGCATGCTATCCTGTGGAGCAGAACTAGCTGCCCCTTGCTCCCTCCCTAGTGTCCAGGGACCCTGCAAATCTTATGAGCCACGGTGGGCATACAACCATCTCCTCAAGAAGTGCCAATCGTTTGTCTATGGTGGCTGTGGTGGCAATGAGAACAACTTTGAAAGTAAGGAGGCCTGTGAGGACATGTGCCCCTTCCCCAAGAACCACAACTGCAAGCTGTGCAAGCCAAAACAAAGGATGATTACCAGCTTCTGCAAGAGTGACTTTGTGATCTTGGGTCGCATTACAGAACTGACAGAAGACCAAGATTCAGGCCATGCACTCATCACAGTAGATGAGATCCTAAAGGATGAGAAGATGGGACTGAAGTTCTTTGGACAGGAACCCTTGGAAGTGACACTGCTCAACATAGACTGGAGTTGTCCGTGTCCCAACATCACTAATGCTGAGGGCCAGCTGATTATCATGGGGGAGGTGCACAATGGGATGGCGGTACTGCAGCCGGACAGCTTTGTGGGAGGCTCCAGCAGCCGTCGCATACGCAAGCTCCGCGAAGTCATCAACAAGAAGGCATGTGCTTTTCTCAAGGAGATTGGCAACACACAATAGTAATAAGCTCATACTGAAATGCAATGGACTCTCTGAGACACAATAAGTACCCGTTCCCACCAACCTTTTAGTAGGCATCACAGTGAGCCACCAGCATTATCATATTACATCAAGGCTTTCAGTTCCATTCCAGTGTTTGAATCATGCAAACAAAAAATAAAACAACAATTAATTCTGCATTAATGCATACACGGTTATCTCCACGTAAAAATTATCATTGTTACTTATTTACTCTGAACATAACTGTTTTCAAGCACTTATTTTGTAAAAATTAAAAAAAAAAATCTTTTCATATTTTAGTTGCACAAATTGTGTGTGCTCTTAAATCTGAACTCTAATGACAGAATGCCTTATAGGCAATTACTTAAGCTAAATCCCATGGCCTTTATCTTAGTCAATTATGAAAAGGGCTCAAATCTGCTGACTAACTTCATTCTTCATTCTTCCTTCTATTTATCACCATGTCGGCTTGAATCAATAAATGGCCTGTCCAGTTTATGTCTTTGCACCTTGTATTTACATTTTAATATATTTTACCTCCACCTTGATCTCAAACCTTATTTTATGATATGCTTATTATTTATTTTACCAACCTAACTTTTCAGACCTACCATGAACTGAATTACTACATACTCCTATACATGCTTTACAAAGTTTTTGTATTTTGTCTAAAGGTATGGCAGGCAATACATTAATGAGATAACTATTAATCAACAAAATGAATGATGATTAAAGAAATGTATCCTTAACTTTTTTTCGTTATTCCTTCATTTCCTCATATCACTAAGGAGTACAAACATTTAATACTTCAGCTTAGTGGTTTTTGTGAAGGGGGTATTTTATGTTAGTTTACTTGTTCCTTTCCTCCACTGTTAGTCAATGCTGGCCCTTGTACTTGAGCAGGCACATTCCAGCTGGACGGTGGTGGGGGTGAGGGGGAGTTCTCAGGGGACACGGGGGGCAGTCTGATCCGTGTGTTATGTCTGGGTCTGGGGTTCTCTCCTCTCCTGCTGACCTTTCATGTGAGCGCCGGGGCTCTGCTGGCCGAGCACCCCGCTGCCTGACCCTCTCATCTTCTCAGCCCGACTCCAGCCCTGCCGTGACATTGCGCTGGTAGGGAACCTTCTCCGTACACATGTGTACACACACATATACACATACACTGCATTCTGGTTTAAAGCCCATTCTTTGAACTCTTGACTTGAGCTGGATGCGAGACAGAGGGCCAGTACATACTTGTTTTCCCCAAGGTGGGCCTCTAATGTTGGCTCTCTCGGGCTGTCCAATGGGGCCCCGGTCCATGACCCTGTAAGAGGCTAATGAAAAGGAGGGAGAAAGAAAGAGAAAGGGGGAGAGTATGAGGGAGAGAATTCATTAAAGTTGTTGACAAGTGTCAAGTACAGCAGTCAGGCTCAAGTTCACTGGCTTACTTGGTCTATTTTCACTAATTATGAACCTTTTTAATACACAGTTCAAATAAAAAAGACACCTAAGACATGTTAACACTAAGCTAACAGTTTATTACGTATGTCATGTCCAGCTTAGGAAGTAATTACACCTCTTTGCTTTATGTTCCCCAGCACTACACACAGACATTATCATCTGATATCACCTGGCATGGGATAACGTTAAGGACTATACAGTATATACAGTACTTCAGGTTTCTAATGCTCACTGGGGCATATGGAGGATTGATAGTGAAATTCATTCATTCATCATCAGTAACCACTTTATCCTGGTAAGGTTTGTAGTGGATCAGGATCATATCCCATGAACCCTAGGCATGCAGTGGGGACACCGGAATGGGATGCAGTCCATCACAGGATACCACGCACCCTAGGGATATAACTGAATGCAAATACATTATTCAGATTGAACAGATAATACATACTAAACAAATATGAATATAGATACAAATAACTGGTGAATTTTTTTTTTTTGGAGAAAGCTTGCCAGAAGCTTCAGACTAGATGTGTGCACTGAGCTGCAGAACAAAAAAACAACAACAACAAAAAAAAAAAGCACAAGGTTGTTATTTTAATTTGGTACTCGTGAAAGCTTGTGGTAGGATTGCCACATTTCAAGAAAATAATCTCAAATACTGCATAAAAAAACTTGAAACTTGCCCGAACTGTTCAAGCATAGGAAAGACTCATTTTGAGCATATTGTGAATAAGAGTCCTGAGATAAGCACAGGAAGGTTTTTATGGTTACAGCAGCAGTTTCAGAAGGCCCAAAATGTGTGTGTGTGTGTGTGTGTGTGTGTGTCCACCTATTAAAAAAATCACATCTTAATTGAAACTGGACTGATGGTGTTGATAGAAGATCTAATAGTTCTGATGTAGTTTCCAAGAGTCCAACCATCTTTGATTCAGAGTCAGGATGCAGTGAAGGGAAAAAAGTAATAAGACACTTTTGTTTTCGTTATCTGAAAAACATCCAGTGAATATATCCACTTCAAATTTACACACATAATGTCTTTTGACTTTGTGCTCTAAATATGAACAAAAAAGTGTGTTAATAAGCATAAGCTAAGAAATCTTTTTTTTAAACTTTTAAAATCGATAGGAAAAAAAAGAATTCGGACAACACAAATTAAAAGTGTACTTTTGTTGCGAAGCCATTGCTGGCATTTACAGTTGCAAGATGTCTATGGTAAGAAGTAATTAGCTTTTTGTAGCATTGTGGTTTAATTTTGGCCCATTCCTTTTGCCAAATTATCTTTTTTCAAGGTTATAAGTGTACCTCTGATGGACATGCAATTTCATAATCCTCAATACATTTTCAATGGGATTCAAGTCAGGCCATGCAAGGGCTTCTTGAGTCATTTTGGCTGTATGTTCGGGGTTTGTTGTCATTGTCTTCTCCCCAGATTCTGTTTCTTGGCTGACGAGATTAAATTCTCCTCTAATATGTCCTGGTACATCACTCCATTAATTTTTCCTTCGATGTAATGCCGTGTCATGATGCTCCCAACTCTGTACTTCACGGTGGTTATGATGTTACTGGGATCATACACCCAACCCTTCTTTCTCCAAACAAAGTGAATTATTGCTAAAGAGTTCTAATTATGTTTTGTCTGACCAGAATATATTGTTCCAGTAAAGTTCCAAAAAAGATTTCTGATTGAGTTCTGAGTTCAGACTGATGCATGTCTAAATCCTTTTATGTGGTTCCATGAACTTTCCATGTGTATAATATCATGTGCACCTTCATCACGATTGCTACTTGAGTGAAGTCTTCCCAACCAATGGCAACATCTTTTATAATGACACGAGGTGCAATCTGCACAAATTTCTTGTAGCATGTATATCTAGAACTTGATTTATTTTTTTATGTAATCTTTACATATACAGTTGAGGTCAAAAGCTTACTTTCATCTGGGCTAAATTTGACTCAATTTTTCACAACTCCACACATTTCATGTTACCATACAATGCTTTTGTTAAGTCAATTACAGTATCTACTTTATTTCCGTAAGAGGTCATTTCAAAATAATAGCTAAGTGATAGATATAGTTCAGCTTTTATTTTGTGTAACAGATTTTCAGTGGTTCAAAGCTTACATACACTTTGTTAGTATTTGGTGGCGTTGCCTTTTAATTACCTGAGCTTGAATCAAATTCATGAGATAGCCTTCCAAAAGCTTCTCACAATACTTTGCTGGGATTTTTTCCCATTCTTCCTGATTCCTCTCTCATTCCATTCCTTTCCATTTCTCTGGGATTCTTTGTGATGGCCATGTCAATACTTTCACTTTGTTGTCTTTAAGCCATTTTATTAAAACTTTGGAGGTATTTTTAGGATCAAGTTTTAATTTCTGGCTGATGTCTTGAGGTTTTGCTTCAGTATTTCTAGATAATTCTCCTTCTTCACGATGTCATGTATTTTCTGAAGTGTGCCAATCCCTTTTCCAATAAACATCCCCCCAACATAATGCTGCCACCCCATGCTTCTCAGTTGGGATGGTGTTCTTCGTGTTAAAAGCTTCACCCTTTTTCCTGCATACATAGCATTGATCATTATGGTCAAACAGTTAAATATTTGTTTCATCTGGCCAGAGAACACTCCTCCAAAAGGCTGGTGATCACCTGCAAACTGGCTTTATGCCAGTCTTGAACTAGGGGCTTCTTCCCAGTACGACAGCCTTTTATGTCATGGTGATGTAGGACTCTCTTTGTACATACTGTACTTTGGTACCTGCTGACTGTAATATTTGTGTTTTGTACTGTGTATTGATTGAGCAATCTTTGATCAGATATCGCACTAAGCTGAGTTTCTCTTTCTTTCTTTCGTTCTTTCTTTCTTTCTTTCTTTCTTAACACCAACTACTAACAACTAACACCAACCTACTAACTGACTGAAGTTCATACATTTGAACAAACCAACCATACGCTACATACCTCTCTTGGCATATTTTTATACACCACATCACCACATTAAATTTATCAGCTTCAGCTAATAAATGCTGACACTCCCCTTCATCAGGCAGGAAGCTGTTCTCAGAATTCACAGTCAGCTCCTTCTAACTCTTATGGGCCTTGATTGCTTTTCTGCCACTTATGCATTCATGCATGGCTGGCTGTGTTGCTGGGCAGAAAGGAAAATGCTGCAAGTGATGCAAGTCCTTTAATCATTGCAGGTAAAAGAGAGGGCACCAGGCAGATGATACAGTGCTCACGCTAGTGGCCTATTTTGGCTCTAGAATGCATGTTGAACCACATAGTTTTAAAATGTAGTTTTTAACAGTACAAATAGACTTTGACTTCATCATTTATACTGAAATGTGATCAAATGTACTATGGCTGTGCTTTACAAATTTACAATAATCTCAATGCTGAACAGTGAAATGTTATTGTCATCTCACGTACTGTCTTCTTTTCTCCACTAGATGGCAATATAGCATTTGTCTGTTCTTATGTTGCTACAGTAAATAAGTATTACATTGATATGCAGGCTTTTTTTTGTAGATTGGAGATACATATGTGATACTTGTTTCTATTTATTTATTTATTTATTTATAGATAATTCGCTTCTACACTGAGCTACCATTTTAGCAGATACACCTAATAAACTGCATCTCATTGCACCACACGCTGCATTTTTTATCTACTAAATGTGTGTACCTAATGAACTAGAACCTCAGTATATTACACAGTGTCATTGTGTGCGAGTTATAAATGCATATTATTTATCTGAGGTTTACAGATTAGGTAAAATTAAAATAGTCAGAGTACTGGAGAAGCAATCTGCCACTGATGTGTGGCTACAGGAATGAAACATGAGCTGATGCGGAAGGCATGACCTCATTTGTCCTTGCAGTTGTTTTGGTGACTGAAAAACGTACAGGCCTCATTAATTACACATAACATACAGATTTTCTTTTCTTAGCTGGGTAGGAGAATGCAATCAATACATCCTTCTGTATATAATACATCCAAGCACAGTTTGACCAGTTGGTGGGTCCAGACTGATCCTCACTCTTCCAAAAACATGCATTATTGTAGTTACTGAATATGCTGTAAGGTGAAGAACTGCTAAATATCATGTTTGGACTTGGAAAAAGGCTAACCATGTGGTAGTGGATGGTCAGGAGTGTTCCATGAACTTGGACATCACAAAGAGTCTGAAATAAAACAAAACAAAGATACCCATCCCACCTTATTAAACATTTGTGTGCCAAGCCACTCCTCTCCCTGTTTAGTGTGTGTGTGTGTGTGTGTGTGTGTGTGGATGTGTCCTACATACAGTCACGATGCCTGTTGTAGGAAATACACTGTGGTGGATATTAGGTTAATTATTTTTGATTCACTTTATGTATATGGTTGTTTTGTATGTATGTTAAAGCAACCTAAAGCTTACTCTCCTGCTCGTTCTGCCACTGGCAGTCTGCACAAAATATGGAGATATCAAAATCTGTAAAACCCACTCCACAGCTGCTCTCTGCTCTTTTTGGAGGCACAGCACAGATGGGCAGTGAACCCTTCTCCACTGCTCGGTGACCTTCTTGGCCAGTGAGAGTCCATCAGCTTGTCAAATTCATGTCCCATAATTACTTATTGCTTGTAGCAGGTGGAAGAAAACAGGAAGATGTGAACAGTGTGAACAGCCTAATAACTAGAATGAAGGAGAATGGAGTAAGGAGTAATTTCATGAATGATCAACATCATAAATCATCTGCTTTACTGATTGTGAAGTCAGGATCAATACAGCAGATACTGGCGAGGGAAAACGCACCACACTATATCACTGTGACCCTTTATGAACATCCATGACAGGTAACTGTTTACAATGATAAATAAATCCTGTGTTTAATACTGTCGCAGTCCATATAATGTCCATGGCTAAAAAAAAAGACATGCCTGTATTTTGAATTTGTAATGTTCTTGAAGGATGAGATGATTGTAGAGCACCAAGAGTGAGAATGCTGATTGGGTACTGTGCCTAAATATTCATACTCATTCATACATTTTGTATAAATTCAATATATTGAGATCAGGTCATGAAATGAAATTGAAGTCCTAAAAAATTCTACTATCTATCAGTACTACTTATTTGCTACTTATGAATTGTGCTACTTATTTTATGAAAATATTATGATTGAGCCTTACAGCATGGTGGCTCATCATAGGAATAAAACTCTTACACATAGGCAGGTATTTTTCATGCCATGCCTCTACTGAAAAGCAAGCACAGAAAAGCCACATTTTCCATTAGCCAGTTCTTTCATTCAAACCAAGGCACACAGAATGTATAGTTCTATAGTTTGTTCCATTGTGTAATCTGTACTGTGACTGGACAATGTATGCTTAGTGTATTTACTCCTAGTTTATCTTCCAAATGTATTTAGATAAATGAATTATCGAGAAAGTAATCCACTTTGTGCATGTTTATTCATGTTTATTATTGTATTTCCCATGTACCTTCTCAGTCACTAACGATGACGTGGTGAAGCAGACTTGAGTTAATTAGCCCCCAGCTAATTATACACCAAATCTAGGGGGAATTTTACTATGTGTAATCACTCAATACCGCTCTCAACAATAGGCTGTGTAACTCTAAATTCTGGGCTAGAAAGGAATCAGCCCCAGCCTCTATTTCATGCATACTTTTTCTTATGACCGCTGGTGGTGTTATTATTCTTGGCTCTACGAAAGTTAAAATTGAATCCACTTACAGAAAATAAGATTCTATGGCTGGCAAAAGCCTTATAGAACCTGTCTTTCTTTTCTTGAAAGACAGGGAGGGCTTAGCCCTGCTAGCCCATTTGTACCAGCCAGCCCTGACTGAGATACCTGAGGACTATACACATGTGTAGTATGATATTATTATTTGTGAACAGTTCCAGCAAAACAGTAGAGCCACAATTTAATATTTCCGTTATATATTTTTAATATAATTTAATACATCATCATATTTAAATCATATTAAAAAAGTAACGGCAAGTATATTTTAAATCTAATCAGTTACTGGACAGTGTATGAAGTATTATAATGGTATACATATTATATTATAATATTGCCCAGCCCTAGAGCATAGACCATGAAACTTTTTCCTATGTCTGCACTTGAGACCATTGGTAAATATAACTCTAGACTGCACACCATGACTTCTCTTACTGTGCTGTGTGTGTGTGTGCGTGTGTGTGTTCCTGAGTGATCATCAGGCGCTTCTTTATATTTAGAGTACACTGCCAAAAAGAGTGCAGAGACTCTTGGTAGGAATCGCTAGTAGGGATCACCATCATAAGCACTGCAGCAGATGGCTTGGTAAATTGTCCTGAATGTGCTGCACTGCCTATGAATCATCCAGCAGACCCTGCTGCTGCTAGATGTTCTCTGCTTTATGTGCTGATTTCACTCTAGTCATTCCTGGCTACAGGTATTAACACTGCAGTATTATTATAGTATTGACTATAGACTATTAAGGCTATATAACTTGTTGTGGTCATTTTAATCTCAGGTAGAGCTATACCATCGAATGCTCTGGAAAGGATAGATGCATTAAGTGAGGATATGGTTATGGAGGACAGCATAAAGGCGGATATTTACAGTAACTACAGAAAGGAACAATAAGAGAGACAGAGCTGTGCTCATCAGGTCCTCTCCACCATTTCTTCTCTTAGTATTCAGGACTGTCAGCAGTAAGATCAACTGCTCCCTGCATTCCAGTCACATACAGTCCCCTCTGAAAGTTTTGGAACAGCAAGGCCAATTCTTTTTTTTTGCTATACACTGAAGACATTTGGGTTTGAGATCGAAAGATGAATATGAGACGATAAACCAGAATTTCAGCCTTCGTTTCCTGACATTTACATCAGTGTACTTCAGTGGCCTCCCCAGTCACCAGTAAAATGGGAGTTTTGCAGCATGAATGTGCAGCTTATAAATCTGCAGCAATTATGTGATGCCAAACAGATCACATAACACTTGTCAAACATGGACTGGAATTTCAAAGGAACGTTTCCAACACATGTGAAATCCGTGCCAAAAAAAATTGAGGCTGTTCTGAGATCAAAGCATGATCCTACCCAGTAATAGTTTGGCAGGGTTCCTAATAAAGTGGCCGGTGCATGTATATGTTTAAAAAAAGGGGGAATATGGAGTTTGGTGACTTACCAGGCAGCAGTCAAGTACATAAAAGAGAAAAATATGAAATACAGAGAATGACTTGGCACAAAAGTCAGCTTCCAGACTTGGCAGAATAGTCAGCTTCCAGACTGAGACTGTAAATTGTGGCCAGTGGTCATGCTACTGTTGACTCAAGCCCTTAATCTTTATTTTTGGCTTTCTATAAATATAAACCTCATACTGTCCTATTTGAAGGCTTTAGGTTGATTGGGAATTCCAACTAACTAAAACTTTCTATCCTCTAAGCAGACAAAAAAGATTCTCTATTTGGGTACAGTTGTCCTCTGGATGATTTGTTGTGTGAGGCTCAAGAGAGGACACTGCAAATGTACTTAGAGGAAGAAGGGAAAAAAAACCAAGTAGCACAAAGACATGAGCTAAAAGGCAAATTAAACAGGGTGGTGTCAGCTTCACACCCCGGTGTGACTTATTGCTCCTACCAGTCTTCTTGAATTGATGTGTTCTCCGGATGAAATGTCATAAATTTTGTTTATTTTATGCATGCCATAACTCTTAGGACTGGAGATCTTAATGACAGAACACTCTCCCACTCTACCCATCTGTAAATGTGCTAGCTGTAGAGATTGGAAATAATTAACTGTCTGAAAGAAGTTTTTATGATGTTGATATGTTGTCCCAAGACATACATTTATTACCGATTAACTTAGATTGTCTCTAAATTATAAAACATAATAACACTGTCTCACAAGACTAATGCCTTTCCAATACTGAATGTGCAGGGTTTCTTTTGTCTTTGGCATGGTGAAGATTAAGTTTGAGTTGAGTCTAGGTAGAAATTTCTGAATGCAGAACATTTTTATCTTTCGTTCATTCATTTTCAGTAACCTCTTTATCTTGGTAAGGGTTGTAGTGGATCCAGAGACTATCCTGGTAAAACTGGGAACAAGGTGAAAGAAATGATTCTGGACAGGACTCCAGTCCAATCCAGAGGACATTTTTATCTCTTTTATATGTGTATGTGGACTGCCATCTTTAATTCAGATCACAGTTGGAAATTGTGAAACAATGACTTTTTCCCCATAACCCTCTGTGCTGATTTCCATGTACGTTTCGAGTCATTATCCACCTACAATTTTTGGACTAAAATGTCTCGGTACTAAAATATCCAAAATTCATGATGCCATCAATCTTAAAACAGTCCCAGAGTGTCAGTGATCCATGGGTATGATGGGTGTGTATGATGGGTGTTCTCCATTGTGCGTAGTTCCCATTTTACATGAAACATTTTGATAGTCTACATGGTTGTCATGTTAGATTTTGGTCAAAATTCCAACTGTAGCTCTAAAACGATGATGGTAGTGGCTTATACTGTAGTTAATTTTTATTTAAAAACCAACTAAACTCTGCAAATCTGAAACTGTGATCTTTGGCTGCTCATGCATTTTGTTCCTGGCAAATCTACAAATGTACAGCCGTGTTTGTGCTTAATTGTATTCTTAAGCTGCGTATATTTCATTTATATGCATTATCTGACTCATGCAAGTCAACAACCATCTGTCTGTTTAAAGCTGAAAGCTCTTTGTTTTCCCCATGGTGATGGATAAAATGCTTTTATGTGTGCACAAACTCAGCTTTATACGCCAGGGAAACAAGAAGTGGTCAAACTAAGGTCATATATAAATACATATTTCTGTAATTATATTATTTATATGCAAAAAAAGGTAAATATAGCCTACCTTGTACCGTATATACCATGTACTATGGTGATTACACTAATGTACTGCACATCTGATATTTCAATGAGCCACAGCAATATATAAACAATACACTAACATACCTTACCTCACATATGTATAAAGTAAATTCTGCAGGCATAACTCACTAACATAACATACTAAGTTACATCATCATGATACACATTGGTCACCAAGTCAATGTCAACTAATGCTAATAATATAAGTTTATGAATTTACTACACTGATTACATGTGATATGAGTGTGTCAATATTATATATAGGCCACACTAATGTACAGTAGATTGACTTAACAAAACAGTCTAATAGTTGTTACAACCGCTGCTAAGAGGTATGTTTGGCATAATTGAATGTCTTATCCTGTCAACATACACAATGTGGCTGTATATTTAAAAAAAAAAAACATATGTAATTTCTGAATGAAACATTAATCAACACTAATGCAACTACTGTAAATGCAACTATGTATATGCAAAATAATTACTTTAGTGCACAACCACAAAATATGAATAACAACAAATAAATTATTGAAAAGATTCAAATATTCTCCACAGAACCATCAAAAATCCCACCATGGCCCTATAAAGCTTCTGTTCACTGACTCATGAGAGGACGGGGGAGAAGTAAATTTACATTTAAATTAGTTCTCATGTTCTTCTGGGCTGTTCATGCACGGAACTGCTGCCTTTTTGTCATTGTTGCCTGCCAATGAGGCCATAATTAGCGCAGTGAGGAGCAACTCTGCTTCTTAATCAAATGACAGAGCTGTGACGTATGCTGGGTTTTTATCACTTCAGGGTGCTGGGGCATATGCATATATCTCTATCGCAGCTCAGAGTGCTATAAAAAGCCTATGGAAAATACATTTACCTCTTTTGAACCTTGTTCACACTTTTTTCACAGCCTGAGGAGACCATGCCACTGCATATTCATGTCGTGCCATCCTGTGTTTTATAAAGCAGTGTTCTCAATATATATATATACATACATACATATACAGTATGTGTGTGTGTGTGTGTGTGTGTGTGAGAGAGAGAGAGAGAGAGAGAGAGAATATGAGAGCAGGCAAAGTGCATTGTTCATTTTTTATGTTTATTTTTGCTGAATAGTGTTTTACATCCCTATTATAACTATTATGTAAGCTGGAGGGCATCCAATATGCTTTAGTGAATTGTCAGTACATTGAGAGTTTTCCAGGATAATATACAAGGTGAATGCTACAGCAGTTTGATAAGTATCCCTGATGTTTACACATGAGGTGGTCTAGAATATGGGGATGACATATGTGTGTGTGTGTGCTCTCTGTCGTCAGCAGTATGAAATGCATGCAGCGCTTGAACAGAGTGTCCCCTGGCTGCATGCTGACGCTCCGGACGGGTGGTGTGGAGAAAGGCAGTGTGACTATTATTAGATTCTGAAGCTCTGGCCATGTTTGGTTCCTGAAGGCCTCTGGAGACCTAATGGAAAACAATGATCCAAGCACATAATATACAAACAATCTGAGGATCTGATGCAGGACAGTACTTCAGGTTTATAAGAAATTTATGGGGATCAGTGGGCTCCCTTTCTACAGTAAAACACAAAAATACATCAAATTCCTGATGCTTGTTGTACTAACATAAACATAATAATTAAAGCTAGTAATTAGCATTGTTTTCACATTCTGTTCTACTCTGCTGGAGCGCAATACCATCCCTTTGCTGTCTCTAAAGGGTAATCATCATGCTGTTAATCAGAGCTTGGCTCATAAGAACTGTGAAACATCCTGGGACCTCATTCAAAATGGGGCCTTCATAATGAATTTCTGTCCTGGATCAGATATCCAAAAAACTTTATAATATGAACAGGTAAGCTTCCAGTCAAGTTCTCAGGACACATAAATGAAGTCTCTGAATAAATTAATGAACTTGATTTTATTTATATTAATCCCTGTATCTCTTAAGAGAAAATAATTGACACCAGTGATTTTAGTGTTCAGGGGATATGTCTGTTATGCCTGCAAGTTCTAGTAGAGGTAAACCTCCATTTCCTCTGCATGTCCTGACAAAAGAAGCCCAGCCACCATAGCTCTTGAGGGTAACTAATATCCAAACAAACAGCCACTGGGGGGAGTCATCTGTCTTCTGGGCCCTTCTTCCTCCATCACTGTTCACCAGGTCAGCTGAAGGTGTCTGCCTATTCTGTCTCTGTGTTCATCTGAGCTCACAGACAATTGGATGAAAGCAAAGGCATTGGTTTGCTCCCATGGCGGGATCCCTGGGCAATATCCTGCGCAGCTCAGATTGGAAAGGGATAATCTTTGCTGAGAGTTATGCACTGAATTGGCACGCGACCCGCTAACCATCTGCCATGAAGAGAACTGCTCTGCATCACATTCAGTCATTTTGATTTCAAAGATAGCTGCGTGAGAGGAAATGAATGTGGGCCCAAAAGGACAAGCTGTTCCTTGGATAAGAATTATAGGAATCACGTGATGACAAAATGCCATATGGGAAGATGGCAAGTTCCACAACATGAAAAAAAAAAAACCTGCACTCTATGGACAAATAGCCATATCAAAGAGGAGAGAGAGAGAGGCAATTTTGAGTGCTGGCATACATCTCGACTCATTTTCCTCTGCATAATAATAATAATACAAGGCAAGAGTATTCTCAATTGTGTGCCATTAACATTTAATGACATTTAATCTTTATTAAACATACTGATATTAAAGATGTCACCTTGAATCAAATTAATTATTACATGACTTTCAGCAAGTCAAACTCTTAGACTTATACACACACAAAAATCTTAAAATGCTTTCTGAAAGGAGGCACTGGAATGCTCCCGTGAATACGACCCATTCTTACAAAGAGAGGAATAGAAACTAATTAACATTACAAAGAAGGTAGGCAGTGGTATAGATTTCTGAGTCTTATTTTGTCTGGCTTAGTTTTGTCTGCCAGGAAATGCAAGACAGCCAGGAAATTAAAATGTTTACAGGGTTTAAAATTCATACTTGTGGCACCTCAAAGAACGCTGATGTATCATTAAATGCAAGTGTCATGTTTGACCTAATCTCCTGCATCTACTACATTAGTAGAATGCGTGTGATTACCACGGACAATAATTTTGAGATGTTTTCCTGTACTGAGGGCAGAAAGAAAAACCTGTTTAATTAAAACTCATTTATAATGGAAGTGCAAGTGCTGGAGCAATAAACAAATATTAATGTGAAACATTTTGTAGAACGTTTTCATGAATTCATCAGTCAAATATATTTATGTTAAGCTCCAAATGTATACGATTTGTCCTTTCAGACAAAAGAATATGTGTCTCAGGGTGCCAAAAAAGTGAACGGTTGAAGATTGGAAAAACAGCAAGCAATGTTTTTCCAGTCTTCATCTGTCCAGTTTTGCTGAGCCTGTTCCCACTGTATCGTCAGATTCCTGTTCTTGGCTGACAGGAGTGAAAAACGATGAGCTCTTCTGCTGTTGTATCCCATTCAGCTCAAGGTTCAACGTGCTGTGCATTCTGAGATGATTTTCATCTTACCACGGTTGTAAAGTCATATAGCCACTCGCTCTGTGTTTTTTGTTTTTTGCACCATTTTGTGCCAACACTAATGACTGTTGTGTGTGAAAATCCCAGAAGAGCATCAGTTTGTGAAATACTCAAAACAAACCGTCTAGCACCAACAACCATGTCACAGCCAAAATCATTGGGATCACATTTTCCCCATTCTGATGTTTGATGTGAACATTACCTGTAGCTCTTGACCTGTAACTGCATGATGTTATGGATTGCGCTGCTGCCACATGATTGGATGATTGGATAATTGCATAAATGAGCAGGTGTACCAGAGTTCCTATATATGACATAAGGCAGATGACATTTTCTCCTGAGACCTTTACACATTCTCTCATAATACCTATATACAGCGCACACATACAAGCCTGGAGCACAATAAATCATAAGTGCACTAAATCTCAAGACTCTGCTCACTTATGCTTCTTGTGTTTAGATCATTTGATTCAGTGCGTGTTTGTCTATGAATGTATCTACCGCAGCCCTGACCAGTGTTACAACACAGTAACACTCCTTAGAGTTATTTATTGGTAGAGTGTAATGATCACGTTTATGGCCACATATTCTAATTTCTTGACTTTCTTAAAACAAGGAAATGTTTTGAAATCCTTATTTGTGGTAATAACACATATGATGAAAACTCTGTGGACAGAGCTTAGGCTGAAATAACTATGAAGGTTTCCTTCAGCTTACTATTTTAAGTACCACTATTATTTTTATCAATTTGTTGCCAGTTAGTAGTTAATAAAAACTAGTGTTCACTTGAATCACTTTCTGAAGACATTTCCAGTGCAAATACAAAGCCAAGAGCATCTAGAGCACTCAGATTAATCTCAGCCAAGCATCAAAAAATAATGAGCTGCGATTATGAAACAATCTCCCTAAACAACACTCCCGAATACAGGACAACTCTGTCAGCTAAATCACGCCCCTCAAAGCACTGTCACCATGACAACAGCTCACTATGCCAGTGTCCTCAGGCAAACATTTGATTTCATTTCCCCTGATTGCCTGTCCATGTAACCATGGGATGAGTTGGCACTTGGCAGGTGGAGTCCTTAAGGACAGCTCATCAAAATATCTTATTGCCTCACACATGCAGTAGAACAAGTAGCGACCTCATGGACTGAGTTCAGATATAAATACATTATAAAATATAAGAGCATGGCAGTAAAGTGGCACAGTGGGTAGTATTCCCACCTCACAGCTCCAGGGGCTCTGGTTTGATCCTGAGCTCAGATTACTCTCTGTGTGGAGTTCTCCAAATGTCTGTGTGGGTTTCCTCTGGGTTCTCCAGTTTCCTCTTACCTCCAAAAAACATGCTGATAGGTGGACTGTCTACTCTAAATTACCCCTTGGTGTGAATGAGTGTGTGAGTGTGTGTTCATGGACTGCCATTATGTCCATGGTGTATTCTCAACTTGTACTGTTCCCAGGAAAGGCTCTAAATCCATTGCAACCCTGATCAGGATAAGTGGTTACTGAAGATGAGTAAATGAATACAAGTTTACACCATTATCTCTGACAAATTGTTGAACAACATTCCTTTGTATATGCTCTTTCTTTCAGACAGAAACACATGGCTAGATGGAAAATTGTCTCAGCTGTACTGCATTCCTCTGCTCTTCTTTTCTTACACCCCACTGTTCATCTATAAAATCCATAACATGTGTAAGCACAATCTCTCTCTCTCTCGCTCTCTCTCTACCTCTATTACTAAAAATGCATTAGCCACCAGATATTCTCACTGTGTATATGTTTGTCGACTTCAAATTACTGCCTTTCCAGTTACTTGCTACTGGCTGGCTCAGAGGGTATGTCTTATGAAGGGCAAACATTTTTAGACACAAACAATACATATTCATACTAGCTAAAGCCATAAAAATGCTCAGCTTGAACATTAACATGCTCTTGAAAATGTATTTTCCGTCCTGCTGTAAATGATCTACTGTACTAAACAATTCAACTATTAACCACATCCCATTTAACTATAAGATGATTTTGAAATAATTCTAGGGAATTTCAGGTGAGTGAGATATCAGAAGTGAGTGTAATAGAAATCCAAAGGAGTAATTGGGTTTTATAAGAACAATGAAATTTATAATAACTGATACCCAGGAAGAGCTATAATCCTCTTAAAGTACCATAGATCTTTCTACACACACACACACACAAACACACACTATAAGAATAGGAGTACACAGTGAATTGATCCTCATTATATAACACAGGCAATGTCCTTTGCCATACTGTCAAGGTTGAATTACTAACAACTAACTACTTTATTTCTCCCCCTTTTCTCTACAGTTAATCCAATTCACACTCTGTTGCCACTGTTCCCTCATAGAAACTGAGATTGACATGAAATCAATAAATATAAGCCCAGAACACAATAAGTTATAAGTGAACTGAATCTTGGGGGTGTGTGTGTGGAGGGGTGGGCTGGAGGAGGGAGGATTTGTTTAGGCTTTTGTGGGGACCAAATGTCCACATGATGCTAGGAGTTTAAACATCAGGGGTATTAGCTCTTCACCACTGAAGAACAGTGCATTGATATACAAATTTAATTTAAAACCCAAAAAGAGACAAGAGTGAGGTTGGACAATAGTGATTCTAATAGTTTTCTATCCAGAGCAAAATAAATATTGCATATGTGAGGATTTATTTGCAAAAAAAAAGTCTCTCTCTCTCTCTCTCTCTCTCTCTCTCCTGTCCATTGTAATGCTGTACAGATATGTCGACACATTGACAAAGCCCAGTTGTTTTCTCTGAGCTTAGGGCAGCCTGCCTGTGGGGCCTCTAACCCTGACCTCACCCATTTTCTAGCAACATATCCCATCCGCTCAGCGACACTACACTACACTACACACACACACACACACAATACTACTGTCACCACCAACGCAGCACATGCTAGCAAAAAACCAACCAATCACTGAGCATATGTGAGGGGGCCTATGTGAGCAAGGCTATGGCTTTTGTGCTTGGCCTTCCAGAACAGGCCGCCTTTCATTTCACTCAGTTTTGTTAAAGAGGCTACATAACAGACATTCAGAATTTAGCATTGTCTGCCTACTGTGCTGTCTTTCACATGGAAATTAGAACTCTTTATGTGGATATGGAGGCAACAGTGGAGTTGACGTTGGCTGCTTTAAGAGCGTGTCTTGGTTCAATTCTAAATCAATTCTATATTTAACTGTAGAGGAAAAGCTGTGCAGAAGAGAGTATGTTCCCAGTGGGACTTTAGATTTCCACTGCTGCAAATTCAGGTTGTGTGCTTGTTTCTCCACAGGGAATGCGATGGAAGGTTTTTCATCTCAGTAAATAACAAAAGCACAATGGAAAGTGCTTGCTTTAATGTGTGTGATAGAAAACCATGTTGCTTTTCTTTCTTTGAACTAGTAGAGAGCCAAGCCACTAAACATAAGGACATTTCTGTTCCCCATCTATACTTATCTTCATAACAACAGCCACCCACAATAACCATCATTCTGCAAACTTTTTTTAAACTTAAACATAAAATTTTCAGAACCTGTTCAACTAGGAATTTAAGGAAAATCTATCACGAATGAATTCTTTGGAGAAAAGACACATGCTAAAGAAATGCTGGTAATATTTTCTACGAAGGCCATATCTATAATGATCTATAAATTAATTAACATATTATAGTAAATTCCAAGCATTATACACATTACTAAAATTATTTATGAACATTCATTGCACTTGATTAACCATTGCACAGCGATGTTTATTGTGCATTATGGATTGTTAGGTATACATTCCACAGAGATCAGAGAAGCTCAGCATTTCTCCCCATACTCTCCTTGAAATCACAAGAAATGGCATAGCTCATTTTTAATGTGTTTTTGCAAGCATCAAGTAACAGAAATTAACATAATTTATACACATGACATAAACGAGTGTAAATAATTGCCAGACATAATATAACATTTATAATACAGTAAATTACAAGTTGTATTTGTGAGCTCTTATTAAAGTGAGACATTTACTACCATTACAATATTACATTTCTCACAATTGTATCAAGCCTAAAATTACACTTAAAACACTGACTAATAAACAGTCAATAATACTGCAGTTATTTAAAAACCAATAAACAATGAATAATAGACTACTCAAAATGAAAACAAGTTTCTTTGCTATTAGCCTTAAAATGTTCCAAACCGTACTGATAATGCATCATGTTATGCACAATAAACAATAAACAATAAAAAAAGATAACAATGCGTATAATACCTAATGAATACAATGAATGAATGTGTTCATAGTTAGTTACATATAAAGCCTTTATAGAAAGTGTAACCAACATGCCTTTTATTACAATGCACAACAAATGTAGAATTGTTTTTTCCTTTCATGGTAACACTCACAGACAGTAAATCCATGCAGTTCCTGCAGTGCCTGGGCTGTTTCAAGCCTCCTGAGTTGTTTTGAAGATACATATTAATTTGCTCCCTCGAGAAGGAGTCTGCATGAGTCACTTTGCCAATTAAAGCAATAAAAACAAAAGTAGTATGAAGGAAAAGGGGAGGTGGGGGGGGACGGGGCGTACTGCTTGCGTTAACTTGTATGATAGAAAACTATGCAGGCAGGAGTCTCCTCCAACATTCCCACCTTCTCATACTGTAAATTTACGGCACGTTATGTGATAGCTCAAATCAAAAACCAGGTGGTCTGTTGGTGGAAGATCCCATTTTCAGCATCTGCATTGTCCTTGTCAGGGTCATGGGAGTCCAGGGGACTGGGCGTGAAGCAAGAATAAAACTTGGAAGGGACACGTCATCTCTATATTATAGATATGAATTTAGAAATGAAATTAGCATGCTAATGTGACGTCCAGGTACAAGTAATCTCTTAATTAAACCTCTTAAGAACGGTCAGCGGGTCAAGACTTACATTCATCACTCTCATAACTAAGAGCCGAGTTGGCAACATAAGTCCAAATGTTATGTCAATATTTATGTTGGGAAAGTTACTCCTATTCAGAGATGAGTTATGCAGCTGTTGATTTTCTGGGCGCAATATTCAGTATATACAAATCACCTGTATGGAGTTCCCAGCTCCAAAGTTGACAGAATTTTCTTAAGTAGAGGTGTTTATGGCAGGGTTTTCCAATAGCCTCTAGATCACTGCCTTTAAAAACAAGCACTTGCCAAGGTCACAATTGCATGTAACTGAAAAATTCCTGTTTTTTTTTTTTTTTTGGCAATCTCTGTATTGCATGTATTGCGTTTCTCATGCAAATCTCTGAAATATCTGTAGTTATTTCTGAGGTCTGAATGCCAATGTTCAGGAACACAACTGAATATGGACTGAAATATGTTATTACATTAGTTACTGATTTATTAATAGTAGCTACTGAATAATATGTTTAAAATTGAATAAGTGGATAGTAAGCTGGAGGTTTTAAGGGTTAAACTTCAAATGGAATGCAAATATAGCTTTAGATATAGCTATATTTAGCAAAGATTTTTCCATTTCCATATTCTAGAAAATTATAAGAAAGTAAAATATCAGAATTATATGCAATATTACAGCCACAGGCATTTTAATGATGATGACAATAGATCATATAATCTAAAAGAGTTATATGGATGGTTGGCACTGAATCTGTATCACTGACAAAATTTGTTAAATTTCAAATTGAAAAAGCCCACAGAACTGATCTTGGCATGTAACAGCCAACGGATATTGTAAAGGCCAATGCTTACAGTATGCAATAGGACCTCTTTATGTATGTAGATTCTATACATAAAATCAGCTGCAGAATAATTGCTCTGATTTACTCATCCATTTGAGCTATTTGTCTCAAAATGTCTTTTTCTCCTTATGAGCCATCAGTCATCAGTCGTCTCTGCAAGCTCTGCGCTGCTTTCTGTGTAGTTGGCGAGTGTGTGGGCAACTGTGAGGTGACCCTGTAGATCAGTGTCTCCTCAGCACAAATGCAACCAGCCCACCGCAGGCTCTACTATAATTATAGTGTCGAGCTAAGCAGAGTGAAAGCTCAGGAAACAGTGGCAGGGCACAGTGCAGTCCATTCAGTGGGGAGAGGAGGCCCGGCCTGGCCAGAAAAGCTCAGATTACAAGCCACATAAAGGTAAACCTGTATCAGCAGGGACAAGGGCGACCTCGTATTATACAGAAAGTCCGGCTGTTTGTGTGAGCCAAAGAGTGAGAGGGGGAAACACTACCATGCGCAGCTGCTTCATGCCAAGTGGCAGAGAGAGACAATATTTGTCTGTGTGAAACCATGTGCGATAAGACAGCTGTCAGAAATGAGCTGTCTATACATCCTGGTTATGGAAGTTGAACTCGGAGGAGAAGAAGTGTTGAAGAAGTGAGGCCAAGTGCACTGTGTGTTTCTGGCAGCCTATGAGTCAGCTGAAATATGCACTCTTGTATAGCACAGTGTTATCTCAGACCTTGCAGAGAACAGCACTAGCACAGCAGGTTTGTAGACAGACTCGTATCTTTTGTCGAATCCAGTCATTGTGTTCAGTCATTTACTAACACAGAAAAAGTAAGGACTATAGGGACCACAGGTGCCACACACAGCTGCTCTAACAGTTGCTGTCAACTTCACACAAACAAAACACATAATCCTCTCCACAAAAAGGCATTCTTTGCACTATGTATATCACTATTTCACTAAATATGATGTTCAGCATTCACCAGGACAGCACTTCCTAAGCTGAATCTCTTTATCCTGGGTCACTCTGTTACAGCACTGCACCATATGCTAACCTTTGGCAGTGCTCAACATGTCTGACATTTCTCAGTGCACCACTATGAGTCAGACATGTTCCACTGCCCTCAGGAAAAGCCCTTCAGTCTCCATTCTTTGACCTATGTGTCCATTCCTGTACTGGTTGAACATGAGAACAATGTATTATGCAAGTGCTAGGGGTTTTTTAAGATTCAAGGTCACAGGTCAAATTTCACATGAGTAATAACAACTCCATCTTTTTTGTGAATATGTGCATGTTTTTACAAGCTAACCTATCTAATCACCACAACCCTAGTGTGTGTGCATTAAAAAAAAAATAGAATCCCATTTGTTTTAAACTCATTTTAATGGACATATAATGGCAGTTTTTTTTTTATTTAATTCTTCTAATAAGCATTTTTAAATATACTATATGGCCAGAAGTGTGTTGACACCTGACCGTCACACCCATTGCAGATTTAGTCCCCCTTTGCAGTCATAAAATCATCCACTATTCTGGGAAGGCTTTCCGCTAGACTTTCCGTGGGATTTGCTCATTCAGCTAAACGCACATTAATGAGGTGGTGATGAGGAGGCGTGGAGCGCAGCTGGCATCCCAGTTCAACCCAAAGGTGTTCAGTGGGGTTGAGGTCAGAGCTCTGTGCAGAACACCCGAGTTCTTCCACTCCAACTTTGGCAAACCATGTCTTCATGGAGCTCGCTTTGTGCACAGGGGCATTGTCATGCTGGAACATGTTTGGGCCTCTTAGTTCCAGTGAAGGGAAATCGTAATATTACAGCATACAAAGACATCCTGTACAAATTTGTGCTTCCAACTTTGTGGCAACAGTTTGGGCAAGAACCACATATGAGTGTGCTGGTCAGGTGTCCACATACCTTAATGTTTATATAGTTTACATTCAGAAATGCAACCTTTATGCTCTAATAAATGTCTTCAGATGAGCCAGATAGGAGAGAATTAAACTTATCTTATCTACTGTCTTATTAAACCTGTGATATCCATGCACAATAAGGTAGAAATTGAGGCTCTTCCATATTCATGTAGCCCCATCTCTACAAGGACAAATTATACAGTATCAGAGCTTAATTTACAGAAATGTTTGATTAAATAATGAATTAAAAGTGTTTTACAAAAATACATGTTTTGACTGCCCCAACGACTGTCTAACGCCCTTAGACTTCCCTTATATGTGAGTTTCTCTGTGCAGGGAAACATGATGAAATCGCAAAATGCTGTATTGGGTGGCTAAAGATTTGGTTGGAAAAAACTTCTTAGTCAAGAATTACTACATAACCTCCCAGATTCCCTTAATGTATAAAGCTTTCTTTCCTGTTTATGAATAAAAATATTAGCAAGAATGATGAGAAGAAAAACAAAGAGAGGCTGCACTGCCTAATGAAGCAATCGGAATTAAGTGTGGAAATTTCCTTGGCCCTGTAGTGCAGCAATAAAAGCAATGTAGAAAAGGAGGAAGGAAGTGGATTGAAATGAAGCAGCACAATGCAAGTCCTTGGTTTCTTTCAGGTTTGATTGAATAGAAACCTTTGTCTCTTGCTTTGAGTAAAAGAACCACTTTAATATGCACGCACACACGCACACACACACACACACACACACACACACACACACACACACACACATATATATAGTGGGGTGGTCTAAAATTCTAAAAGTCTGAGACCACTAGAGAAAATAGTATTTGGTATGTCCCCTTTTGGCTTTAATGACAGTGTGCACTCAAGCTGGCATGCACTCCACAAGTTTGTGCAAAACCTTATGATCCATTTTAGATTAAATCCATCAGAGTGTCGTCTGAACACATGCTTCAGTAGAAGAGATTAGTCATGAGGAAAATCTGACCTTTTATACAAAGCAGTTAACATGCTCAATATCACAAATTTGCTTACATTTAAATAGGAACCTAGAAATGGTGCAGAATCTTGAATATTAAATATTCAAGATATTGAACATTTAGTTTCTTTGTTTTAAAGATTTCAAAATTCTAAAACCTTCTGTTTATTTCCAATTTTAAATAGAAAAAAAAAACTTCCCAGATTTTCAATGTGGTCTCAGACTTTTCGACCCCACTGTATATATGCATACATGCATGGCTTGTACATGGACACACATACAGTATCTACACACACACGCACACACATGTATGCAGAGACACAAATAGAGATACACAAACTGTGGGCGTCCTCTGGCTTTGTAGGACACTGCTGTGATTTGCGGTTCCCTGAAGTGTTTTTGGCTGTGGGTGCAGGCAGGGGAGATAAAGGGGAAAGAGTACATCCAAGGCTATTTATACACAAACAGAGTCTGTTTGACTCCTAAAGTTGGAGAGAAACAATTATTTGTGTGTTTGGGTGGATTTGCAGTTGGGTCAGGGATCAAACTCTGTACGTCAATGCTAAACCAAACACCTGGCTTTAGACCAGTATATTTGACGTTCAACCAGATGCAGCTGTAACTTTAACTCACCTCTCACATTGACTGTGGATGGACACTCAGAATGATCAACACATGCTATGCCTTGAGACAGACATTGTTATGAACTGTGTTAGCATGGCCAGACTTGCTTCTTCATAGCAATACATTTTTATGGAGAGTGTGTTTTCACACTTAATAATCCAGCAGGCCATGGGTTGCAATTTTGGTAGCTGATCCCCTGCAGGCAGTAGGAAGATGATGAGAATGTAGTATTTTTTATTCCTCTGTGCTTTCTTCACACACAGCCCAGCTTTGGCACTGGACTGAAACTACTCCATTTGACTTTCTAATCCAAATACCTAGCAGAGCTCATGTGGTAAAGGTAAAGCTATTCTGTTCTGTTGACAGACTGCTTATGAATAAGCTGAAGATGTATTCAAAAGTAATAATTTAAAGTAATAATTTATTGAGATGTCTATAAATACAATAAATATATTTTATACTACTTCTTTTTTGCCCCAGAAAGTTGTGATAAGCAAATTTTTGGTTGGCTGCCTGGACAGTCCTCAGGGCCATGACTCTCTCTTAGGTGGCAGTTTTCGGATAAAAATAAAACAGAAGCTCTGTTTCATGAGAGTGATTCTCCATTTTAAAAACTTTTTTACACCAAGACGTTGCTTAACGCATGTTTATGGAGGTGACTATATTTATTAATGAAATATGTCAAACTCCAGCTTCTAGCATTGTTCCAGATAAACTATTATAAGGACTCTGTGAACCTGCTATTACCCAGAGACCATTCAAAATAAGGAGTGTCTATTTGCGCCCGGGTGAAAATAGCATTGGACACACTACAGCTATTTGTATCCTTATGCGCGCACACACACACACACACACACACACACACACACACACAAACAGAAGTGCACAAAGTTTAACTTGATCACCACTAGCCTTTATTTTGCTTCTTGACTTAACAGTATTTTTTATGCTTAGCATAAATGTAAAGATGTAAAAAATGTCAAAATCAATCTTTTATACTTAGTATAAAATACGTATTTTACATTTTATTTATTTTAATTACACAGTGTAATGGTTTAGCAACACCAACTAAGCTAGCTACCTAAACACAGCACTGTGCTGTTAATTAGCTTAATAGTTTAGTTACTTCTCCAGCAGTCTGTATTTGATGTTAGTAGTTAGCCAGTTTCATGCTACCTAACATGAGGATAATTATTGCACTATGTAATTAAACCAATGATGAAATTCATGAAGCTACCAAACCCTTTTAGTGTGGGATTAAAAACAATAGCTAGCAAGGAAGCTAATGTTAGGTTACATTATTATATTGGGAATGGCTAAAGTGGGTGCAACAACTGTACATTTCCATTGCTTACTCAAGTGTAAATAGCATCTGCCTTAAAATATGAAAAAATGTATGAATGTAGAATGTGACCAGGGTTAGGCTGTAATGGAGCACAAGTAAGACCATTATCTAATACAAAACAGTATTTGTATTTGGTCCATAATGCATTTTGAAAAGGCAGTATTGAAAATACAGTTACTTTTTACATTTACAATTACATTATTAATAGTAATATTGTAGAATGATGATACAGCACAGTTGTTTCCCATGTATCTTTTAAGGATGTATTCAAAAATGCTTTCTGAGTATGTCACTTTTTATGTACTGTATAAAAAAAAACATTACTAATACGTTTAGGAAGGTGTATTCAGTACTCAGCTATCAATACTGTTTCAGAGTATTTTTGCCCAACCCTGAACATAACAAATATGTAATCTTTAACATTGAATGAACATTTTATAGTGAATTATGTCTCTTAAACCTTTTAAAAATGGGCAGAAATGTAACTAACAGAGACCAAGTGACAAAATAACAAGCTGAACTTTTCACTGCAAGGCAAACACATTTAAACTCTATAACTGCACTATCCCCAAACTTTCCGGTGCCAACATACATAAAGATGTCCTGAAGCGTGTAAGGTAGCTTTAACTAGCATGGCGGAGGTGGCATAGAAATGAGCTCCTCCATGTCCTACAGCCAAGTGGTGTGTTCAGCTACTTAGCGAATCAGTGTGTGTGCTGGACGCTTCAGCCTTCTGTGACACAAGAGCCCTTCAACATTCCTCCCCACGCTTACATGTTGCCAGGAAACAAAGTGTGTGTTTGTGCACGTGGGAGGATGAGAAAGAGGGAGGTGAGAGAAAGAAAGATGGGTGGTTATGTTGGAATGTTACACATAATGTCCGATTATGGTGTTCTGAGAAAGTCAATGCCACTAACTGAAAGGTTGCGGTGAATCTTTGTACAAGGTGCAATCTCGGGCCGGCAAGAGGTGAAAAGCAGCCAGTAGGCAGAGGGTGAACAAGTTCACAATTTTTCTCAGGTTATCTTTGTTTTAGTAATAAACTCCACAAGCTCCAGAGACAGCCCATGGTAGATGAGGCTGGCTATGAATAATTCACATTCAGCTGAATAAATAAATGCATATTAGCCTATCAGTATTGTAACAATGGAGAAGCAATGATGTAAGAAGTATATACAATTCACCCTTGAGTATTGAATTTTTGTTGCTATGGTTCTCTGCTTCAGTACACTGAATTTAAATTGAAGCAGTGGCTATGAACCAAATTCATTTTTCCATACAAAATGACATCTATAGCCAGAATACATCCTTTTTTATTTAAAGTCGTTTCAGAGGGTTATTACTAGATGTATCTTGTCACCTTTAGAACTTGAAAATTGAGAAAATTGGATGTTCGTGTCCCCAAAGCTACCAGATTCTAACCATCTTTATCTAATACCTCTCACTGTAATCTTTTGCTATGTACAATTTTTATTTATCTGGCTATTAGCATTCAACTACTTTATATCATCAATGTTATTGTCATGCTAGCTCAAAATTTTAGAGATTAGAAATAAAACTGTTCTTAACTAATGTTTTCAGGTGTTCATTAGTTCCTTGGGGAAAGAAGCACTAATTTACTACCAGTAACTAAAAACAGTGTCTGGTTTAAGGCAGACATCTTTTTCTTATTTTTCTTTTTTTTTTTTTGTACTTTTACTTTCATACTTCAGTATAGTTTAATACTTTTCTACTTTAATTTGAGCAAAGAATTTGAAGTTGTTCTCCAACTTTTACCAGAGCATTTATTTTACTTGCGTGAAGAATTTGGGCACTTTCAACACCTTCAAAAAAAAAAAAAAAAAACATTTATCAGCAGACTGTAACTTAACTGACATCTCATGGTTTATTCTTCTCTTTTAGTCTTTGATACTGAACACATTCTCTGGTCACTCACTAGTAAAATCCTTTTTATACTGTCCAGTTATCTAGAGAGAGCAGTATACATGGAGTTTCAACATCGTCTGTAAAACAGCATGATCTGATGTGAGCAGATAGCTCACACTGATAGCTTTTCTTTATCTTTGTCTTCAACTCTCTCAAAAAACCGAAGCTGTAATCAGTGTCATTGACTTCCTATTTAGCAGACCCAAATGACAACCTCTCTAATGCGTCCTCACTAATGTCAGTGTGTGGACCCAACATTACTAAGTCAGCTGCTGAGACCAAAGATACGCTTGATGAAAAAAACGTGAAAGACAAGGCATTCTTATTTCTTTGAAACAGGAGAAACAGGAGCACTATTTCAGCTATTTCATATTTTCTCAGAAAGGACAAAAGAAAATAGAAAGCAAATGAAACTGTTTCTTATTGAAGCACTCAAAACAGATTGTAGAAGGCCAGCGAAAAGTCTCCACACTAATATAAAACCCAGTTTAATTGTTTTCTTTCTGTCTCTGAGGGTTACTGCAGGATTCAGAGTTTCTAATCATCGGATTTCCCCTGAAGGACATATGTTTTTTTTATCATTTTTGGGGTAGCATCCTCTCAAGACTTGTAGTTCAGAAGCTACTCTAACAATGGAGTGTGGGCATCTTCATATTTCTTGCTTTCTTAATATTCAACAAGCAATTTGTATTCATTCTGTGATTCATTTTCAGTGTGTTATCCTGGTCAGGGTCACGATGGATATCAGTACCACTGGGCACGAGGCAGGAATACACCCTGGATGGGATGTATTGCTGGGCCAGACCATCGTAAGACACATTCACATCTAGGGGCAATTTAGTGTAGCCAGTCCACCTACCAGCAGGTTTTTGGAAAATTGGAGAAAGCCGGAGAACCCAGAGGAAACCCATGCACTGGGGAGGACATGGGGAGAACATTTAAAACTCCAAACTGAATTTGTCATTAATGCTGGTATTTTGACACTGTAAAATTGCAATAATTCATAAACAGATGTATTTTGTTACACTACTTTACTGTTAAACATTATATATATATATATATATATATATATATATATATATATATATGTGTGTGTGTGTGTGTGTAGGATTGAGATTTTGAGATTGTTTACAGAAAACTAAATGCAAGGTACCTACTGAGGTTTAGCTGCAAAGATATCATTCACTCCAAATGTCACTCCTAATTTCACTTAGAAGGGGGTTAAGACTCACCTTTTGTCTTCAGTGTTCCATTTATGTTAGTTTTGAAAGAAATTTACTACATATGACTAAAATTGGGTTTTACTGATGTAAGTGCATTTAACATTTACATCAGAAGTTAGCTAGCTTGGGGACAAGCTGATCAGTTTCTGTTGTGCCTTAAATACTGTTACCTAGCTATTTGGTTAAAGGGCTTCTGCTTTACCGCTAATGGTGTATCTGCTCACCTTCCTGAAAAGCAAATTTCAGCTTTTAGTTCTAAAAAAAGTCCTGGTTTCAGATTAGGATCAGGTCAGTAATGTTTAAAATGGAAATGGTGAAATGGGAATATGATTTATTGAGATAACACTTGTTTTGGTTAAGTTACATATGTTGTTTTCCCTGTTAAAAAAAACCTTGTACAACTTGTACAAGCTGGTACAAGTCTTGCCAGATAAAATCAAAGATGTGCACATGTGTAGATGTTTGCAGAATTCAGCTTAAAAATAATTAAATTAAAAATAGTATTAAAAAAATTTGAAGCAGTTGACAGTAGAATGCTGTTTATTTACAGTAGCAAACTGTAAATACAGTTACAGTAATGGTTACAGTAAATTAGTCTTGTAATAAAATTGCAGTATTTTGCTATAAAAGTTGTGGTATATATTTATATTTTTACATTGTGAATAACATTAATTAACTGCTTGTTGAAGTGTTTGTGTGGGACTCAGTAGGGCATTCAGCTTCACAATATATTGATCATATTGTGAAATTATTGAAATGATTTTTCATAGCTTGGATTTAATCTATTTCCATCAAGAAATTCTCAGTTATATCGGCTTCAATTAAAACAATACTTCACCAAAGAATGAATTGTGGCTAGAATCTAGTGAGGCCTATAATTAGCACAATGCTAACACCATGGAGCTAGCTTTTAACATGCCATTTGCAACACTTACTTGCAATGTGGATGAGAGACATTCAGCTGTTTAATAGTGTAAGAGTGGCTGTTGTTTTGTTCTTCTCTGCTTTGACACTAGGGTTTTGTGTGTGTATACTGCCAGGTTTCAGTGCAGACATCAGCAGGAATTGTGTACTGGAGCTCTGCCAGGAGGTTCCTTAAATCACGCTGGCTTCTAATAAAGCCTGCTCTGCCCAGTGCACAACTTTCTCTCATTCTGTAGGCTAAGAATCATGTGTACGAATATACAGAGACTCAGCTAAGCAAACATTATTACATCATTCTTGGTAAATCTGCTGGCATATACAAAAGCCTGTGAAACATGCAGAAACACACAACTGCAATGGACTGGTGTCCCATTCAATGTGTATTCCTGCTTTGTGCACAGTACTCCTGGAATAGGCTTTGGATCTGCTGCAACCCTGACCAAAGATAAAGCACACAAGCCTAATATGAAGGAAACAAATTTAGGGCACAAAGAGTGCATGCTCAGAAACACTCTCTTTAGGATAAATGCTTGAAAACACTAATATTGTGCATACAGCATGATGAATTTTATACAAATTATGTACAGGCTACTTTCAAGAAAACACAGAATAACGTAATAAAGCCTTAAGCTCACTCATTATAATGTGACGTCACACAGACAGACGCCTCACTCTCCCAGCACGTTCTCACCAGCTCTTCACAGCAAGCCGCAATGCTCCACTGCACACCCACATGTCATACACTGTCCATCTTGACAGTGAAATCGCCCGTGAAATTTCCTAGGGCTGGGTGAGAGGGGAACCATGTGATTTGTGATTTCAGAAACCCTTCTGCTTGGCTTTGCTTCAGACCTCTTAACAGGAGAGAAGAGAATATTTCCGTCACACTAACACCATAGTGCTGTGCGAATGACAGAGAGAGCAAACGTTTTTCCACCAAATTATGTGAATTTTCCTCACAACTCATAACTCTACAGATTGCACCATGATCAAAGGGTAAAATCATGCAAGTATACAGTGTACGATAATTCATGCATAAACATTAGTCTAATGCCAGCGTGTATTATACAGCCTCAAGTTTCATCTAACTCATCTGGTTGTATTAGACAAAGGGCGTTTAAATGACCTCAGCTAGCCATGGATTTGGAGAGCTGTTTTTCTCATGCTCCTTGGAGAGGGCATGTGGGTAATAAGTCTCAGACCTGGCTCTGAGAACACTGCGTCCTAGGAGCACTGACCCCGAACTGACCTGAGCCTACCCAGCCTTATCAGTGGCTGAAGGGGCCCACGTGTGGGACATTGCACAGGGGATGTGGGACACATGCAGCTAGCAAACACATTTTGTACAGCAGACAGAACTCACTCATCTTCCCAGTGACAGATTACATTTGTCATGTGTTTGTGCTTGTATGTTGTGCATGTCTATGCTTGGTAATATATATTTTTTTAGGCTTTAATCCAAGACACCTTCATTATGAGCATCAGCATTTAGATGTTAAATTGAGCATCAGCATTTAGATGTTAAATTATATGCAAACTAATGAAATAATTGGAAAATTAAATTAAATTAAATTAAAAGTCCATGTTAAGTGTATTTTATCCATTCTGTATTAATTTTCTTTGCTTTAGGCAAATCAATATTTCTATAAATGGATTTTTTAATTTCATTTATAATACATAATTCATAACCTATTGTATTATACATCTATCTTTGCTGATTATCCAATATAAGGTACGTGAGAACAATGTTGAGCCATGCATCTAAAGCTACAATACCATCAGGGGTGGAAAATAATGAACTGCATGTACTCTTGTTACATTAAATCTGTATAATTAAATCATATTATGTTTACCTGAGTTGTTTTAAAATAAAAATATTCATCTTCACTACATTTATTTTTAATCACCATTACAGAGTAAAAAAATAGTAACGCATTTAACCCTGTAAGACTGTAAGCCAATTATTAGGTCAATATTTTCCTGCTGAAAGACTACATTTCAGGATTTCAGGTGCCAAATGCTTCATCAGCATCAGCAATGTCTGAGACAGCAGAGACAGATGAGTATCCCTGGCCCAATTTATCTGGTATCTTCAGTTTTAAATGCTTCAGAGGAAACAGCATGATAACGATCTGCAAATTATGCTAGCCAAAAAAAAAACGGAGATATCGGCATTTCACAGCTAAATATCCAACCTTTAAAAACATGTACAGGTAAACCTTTAGCTAGCTTGGTGAGCTACACTAGCTAGCCAGATTGTTTGATGTGTTACAGGATCGGTATAGGTATATATACAGTATAGTTAACGCTCAGGATAATGTGTAAGGGCGTCTTTGCTTGATAGCTAACTATGAAGCTAGAAACATGTATGAATTAACATGAGCTAGCTTGCTAGCTTCATTAGCTAGCTAGCTAGCTCATGTTAATTCATACATGTTTCTATAGCATTAACTATAGCTGAGCGTTAACTATAGCTGAAACCATAACAGCTAGGTAGCCAGCTAACATTATGTTTCTTTCTATACTGTTGACAGTAGAGGTGGTGTTCATTTCATCACAGCACAAATGATTAGTTAACATAATTGTTCAAAAATGTATTCCTTAGATATAGAACATTTTTAAACTAGTTGTTTCAATTGTATACATATAAAAAGTCATTTTTTAAAGTAATAACTTTCCTCCAAATGACATATTTAGTCTTACTTGAATGATTTTCTTGATCACTACTTTACTGAATAAAATAACTGAATAAAATAAGTATGTAATGTAAGTAAAAGACATAATGGAGGTAAGTGTGTGTGGATCTGCACTGTTTCAGATGCAGAGCTTGGTTAATCCAGATAATCCATCAGTGTGTTTGGGAGTGATGCTATCTTTTTCCTTTCCATTAATTGGTGCAAAATGCCATACATTTATGCAGTTATGCAACACCGCCCATGGCGAGTAAAGCCATTCCACACCTCCTACATTCCCTCAAGTGTGCTTAAATCATCTGCACAAATAAGCACTATAAGTAACCAAAGACATTTTTGGAACGCATTAAGGTGTAGCCATCAGATACAAGCCATACTTGTATACTGTTCATATATAACTGGTAAAGACATTGTTGACACAAAAATATATGATTAATAATTCTTTAGTGATTTTTATGTATTATTTGTAAACATGTTTTTCATAAAACAAAATAAATGAAAACTTTTACTATAACTATATGCAGCACGGACCATACAGACACAAACACAAACTTCTGTGTTCTACAGTTATTGATCTTAAAGGTTGATGGTTACTGTTTGGCAATGAGGAGACAGTATATAGTAGATTTACAACTGACACGTTAAAAAAATATTTAAAAAAAAGCTTTTTTCTGTCTATTTAGTGTTAAGAGTTCCAGTAATAACACAATAGTTCTAAACACTAAAATGATTCAAGGTCCAACAATGGTCATTTATTCTGAATAATTATATTAGGATCTAATAATACTCCTTACAACATTATATTTTGTTTCAAGAGGCCACATGTCCCAGTGGGATGACAAAATATACAGCCATAGTTCAGCCGCAGATTCACAGGTAAACTTCAAATTCTGCAGTCTTGTGTGTGGGGATGGGCTCTGCACACTGTTCAGGTCAAACTAGAGTCAAAGCAGGGAGGTATTCAAAACACCAACATCAGAAGGACTATTATGAACAGGTTTTGACTTGGAAAATACTGTAAAATCATGTTACATTATTTAAATTATACATTATCAAGCTGCTATTTTAGGGTTGGGCCACTGACTATGGTCATTGTATGTGATGTAAGGATATAGTGAGAAGTTGTGTTGTGTAATCTTTCATACGTCTGTATTCTTTTACTTCTCAGTGTCACATGAACTATGGGGTTTTAGGGAAGTTTGATTTAAAAGATGACATATCCTTACTCTGTATGTTAAAAAGACAAGTAGCTACCCTATATTGCAAAAATAGGCATGTTCCTGGAATTTTGGAGTAATATGATTCATGAACAATATGAACTATCAGAATGAGGAAGTAATCAAAGCTGAATTCTCTCACACCCCTTCTGTTTCTGGTTAGTAATAAATTATAGTGTTTTGTGGCAACAAATAATGTTTACAGAAAACTTATTTTATTATACATATAGAAGGCACAGTATAAAATATATTCCTATGATACGTATAGTAATTTTATAGTCACGTTTTGAAAAGCAAGCTCATATTCTATCTTATATGTTGAGGTCATAATATGGTTAAACAACAAATCTATGTTTCTCATAAAAATCTCATTTGTTTTCTAACCTCATATACAGTATATCTTAGAGATTTGATATAAATATTGATTTTTAAAAAAATGTCAGTCTGCATGAAAACAACAGCTCCGTGAGTCAGTTGTGGGCACCGATTACCATCTGCACCGGCCACCTGCAGAGCTTCATACGTTACAGACCATCTTTCTGTTTTTGTTTATTACAATGCAAGCCCTGAGGGAAATATTTCTCTACTGCCTCTCTGACTGAATTATTAAGATGCCCTGGTCCTTATGGGTTCACACTTATCTCTTTTCTGCCT
Source organism: Pangasianodon hypophthalmus (assembly GCF_027358585.1). NCBI lineage: Eukaryota > Metazoa > Chordata > Actinopteri > Siluriformes > Pangasiidae > Pangasianodon > Pangasianodon hypophthalmus. The sequence continues at coordinate 12,515,008 of NC_069722.1, read as the reverse complement.
ACTACAGCTTCTTGGGGGTAATGTCACCTCTCTCCTGTGAGATAGAAGAAGGTAAGATGAAAAATGGAGAGCAAAATATGTGAGAAAGAGTGACACAAATAAGTATGCATAGGGGTGTGTGAGGATGAGTGTGTGCATTTTACAGAAATGACTGAGCAGTGTTGTAAGTCCAGCTGAAACATCCCAGAAGTGGAACATTATGTAATGCTCATCTGAGGACGTCCTGACAGCTTTTGTGAGCCAAAGGAAAGATATTCCAAACACTAGTCAGGGGAGAGTCCGAGAAAAAAAACAGAAAGAATGATATTATGCATATAAACAAAGACATCGGGGGTGCCTAACTCTGATGCTTGAGGGCTGCAGTCCTGCAGAGCTTGGTGATTTCTCTCGTCTACCACACCTACTATGCCTGATAATTAACTTGAGGTGTCTTTGAGCAGTGAAATTATAGAAGTGTGCTGGACACCTGTCCTCCAGGAAATACATGAGCTAAAATATCTAAGCAAACCCTCCCATCATTACCACCTCATACCTCTCAGTACAGCTTGCAGTTAATCTAAAGGTGTCAAATGTTTTCTTGGAAAAGAAAGAAAAATGGTAGCATTCCATCTCTTGCCACAGCAACACATTTTGTGTCTTTTGAGACAGCTCATCCTCTTACTCACCCACTGGGCACAGCCAACAGTGGCTCAGAGAGAGCTGCCAGGCCTACCAGCTCATCACAAGTGCAGAGGCAGGGAAGTGAGAAAGGATTTCTTTTACCCAGGTCTTGCCTCCTCTCCCTTTTCTGGTATCAGGACACACCAAGAAAAAGGAGTGGCATCTCCTGAAGCACTGGGATGATTATGGTACATTGTAAGAAAGTGCACTCGGAACCTCTATACCAGGAAAATTCAATTACGTTGTATAAAGATCCGGCTACATAAAACTTAACATAAAAGGTCTGGATAAGCCAAACCAACAATGATGAATGATGACAGTTACCTTTTATTGCTAAACCATTAGTGATTAGTTTAGAGCTATAAATAACAGTTTGAAGACGTTATGATTTCTTTTGTAGTGGCTTCTTCACTTCTCCACTTTGTTCTCCAGTTGTCTTTAAAAATTCTGGTTTTATTGTCTCTTTGTTAATCAGACAAGAAAGGGTAAATAAAAATAAATATCTATGACAGTCTGCGGAAACTCTACTCTTTCTGACCTAAAGTCTCTAGCTCCGTAGCTTGTCCCTGATCTGATGAGCCGCCTTTAGCTAAATTATTTATATAAATGCATGAGATTGGATAAGTGGAAGAGGATGTTCATGTTTAAAAAACTAGAATCTCTGAAGTTTTTTTTTCATGTGTTTCTCAGCTCTGCTCAGTATTTTCGAGTATGTGGTTCAATCTGCTGAAATAATTTGGTGGGTCTGCATTTGGACTGTTGTCTGCCAGTTCATGACCCCTGCTCTATACACTAGAGATAAGACGGCCCAGAAAGCCTGTAAGAGTAATGACTGGACAGAAATCATGCACAAGGGTGTGTGTGTCAGTGTTGAGTGATAAGGCCTGCAAAGATACTAAAATCTAGGCCAATACATGCAGCAAACTGTTTTGAAGCAACACCATATGGAGTAGAATTGCTGCAATAGCCAAAACACTGTCAAAAAAAAAATCAGAGAATGTCCATTCTTCATATAAAGGAAGTGAAGGAACAATTGAAGTCAGTTGGAACAGCTGAATCGCACATAACGTACTAAAATCAGTCACAAAATACTCTCCAAGCTTTTTTTTTACTCCACCAAACTACAATCATAAAATCCAAACAAACAGTAGCCCTAACCCCTGAAGGGGCACATCATTTCATCATAAGAAGCAATAAAATTACTGTTCAATCCAGAAAGTGATATGTAATCTGTAAATGTGTAAATATATATTTAAACTTCCCACTCAGCTGTCACTTCTCAGTCAAGACTACTAATCAGTGAGCTTAATATAGGCTGAATTTACTTCTTGCAGTTGGGGGAGCCATTAAGTCATGCTAGCTGCTGTTTTTAGAACTCACTGAGAACAGCCCTCTCCACCTGTTTGGGCAAGTGTGGAAAGAAAAAAAAAATAAAAAAGACTGGAGGCCCCCGCAAGACCAGCCCCTGTCCTCAACCTTTATGATATATCTGTCAAACCACATAGAGCTATATCAGAGTCACATGGGTGAAGACAAAATGAGATTAGCCTGGAGGGTGCATCAATACTCTGCCAGAAGAACACCCCACCCCACCACCATGGCTTGTTCTAACAGACCAATCCTGCCGTTTCAAGGACACTTCAGCTATTAGCAAAGCAGCACTAAGCCCAAGAGGCAGGGCTGTAGCATTTAAAGACATTTCCTGTAGTGAAAGCTGATTTTTAAAAAGTGACTAAATAAAACATTTGGTTTTGCTTCTAAGTGTAGTGTGGTAGACCCAAATAAGACTGCAAAACCTTATATAAATTGTGAAAAATTTTGTAGTCTTATTGACTAGGGCTGATGTTATTTCCTTAAAGTGTATAACAGACAGATATATCAAGATGTTAAATGCCAATGGATTAGACATAAGAATCTCAAATTAACTGTTAAGAAAAATGGTTCAAAATAAAGCTGCAAGTAGGGTTGGATGTGAGCAAAAAACAAGTAATTTTTGTCAGATAAAACTTGAATGCAAGTACGTGTTTGGTTTTGAGTTTATCATAAATGTTCCATAAATTTCCCTACAAGTTAATCAACTAAAGTGTGCAAACCCTGGAAAGATGCCACTTGTACCGTGGCACTGGTAGAGTTTGATGTTATAATACTGTGTTTAACACAGTGCTAGATTACAGGGGAATAAATATTTAGACAAGAAAATATTTTCAAGAATTTTAATACAAACTTAATAAACTATCAGTCCCTCTTAACATGTAAGACACTGACTCAATACTTTTGTTATACCGTGTGTTTTTATCAAGTATTGCACAATGTAGGTACAAAATTAATATACGATTACATTTTGTCATAATATAGCAAAAATCTTAACTTTTAACAGAAAATACAACTCTTGTTTCTTTTTTTTTTTTCCAAAAAAGCAAATATTCTTAAATCCCACCACTACGGAATATTCTGTACACAATCCTCAGAATAGTCAATGTTTTTAAAGATGGATTCATTTTACAATTTCAATAAAAAAAGAAATAACACAAAAGCTGCTGCAGCCATCACAGATCACTGGAGTAGTAAAAAGATATAAATGCAATACCATGTTGTAGAAACAATATATACTCTGATATTTTACAAACTCTGTACTAAATTAAATTATACAATTAGAAAAAAGACCAGGAAATTTCCACTTAGTATTTATGCCAATCCTTTGAAAATTGGCTGTCCAGCTATATCTTAAATACTGTAAGAGGCCATGACTTGTGTTTTAATTCCTCATAGAGTTATCTTAAAACAGTCAATAAAAAATAATTTTGTGCTTGGTTGGCAAAAAAAAAAAAAACAACAACAAAAAAAAAACAATATAATGTTGAGTTTAGGTAACCAAGCTTGGACATGTAGTACTACAAGCTTCATCATAAAAAAGAAAAAAAAGAAAAAACTCAAGGGGGCAAAGTAATTCACCCTCGGGCTCATGCTCTTTGACTTGTACACTGGGACTGTACAGTTAATGTGTAAATTTTTCCTTTTTTTTTTGCTCTTTTCTATTTTTTTTTTCCTCTTTTTCAGAATTTTAGAAAATAAGCACCCCCCCATCCAATCCCCAGTCACATATCTCTGGTCATTGTAGTAGCATCTTTGTTTCCTAGTTGGCCATTACTGGCTGGAATTGCTGGTTAGAATACTGCATGTTGCTCAAGCTGAAGTTTAGGCCATCCATCAGGGACTTCTCATTCAGACCCCCATAGGTGGCGAACACGTCAAAGGCATTACTGTATTGGAGAGGGCTGAGACTCAGGCCGAGTGAGCTCTCTCCTGGGAACATTGCACTTGGACTGCCCTGGCCCTGGAGGCTGGGGAACACAAACTCCTTGGCATTTGGGGACAGGGCTGAGGTCTTCTGCTGCTGTCCGCTCAAGCCAAGGCCATAGAGTGAGTGCATCGAAGTGGAGATGGCTTTCTGCTTCAGGAGGTTGTTCACATTCAAGCCCAGGTTAGTGGGGGAGCTCCGTGCCACCTTGCTGCCATTGCGACCACTACTCTTCATCTTGGTGGAGCCGAATTTGGTGGCAGCAAATGTGGCAGTGGTAAAGGTTAAAGGCTGAGTGGAGCGGGGCATGAAGGTGGGGCTGACGGCGGCCGATTGGCCGAAGGGAGGGGACGGTGAGCTGGACGTGGGTGAGGGTCCCACAGGCTCGGTGATTGGCATGAAAACCTGGGCCTCAGGGTTAAAGCTGTTCTTGATCTCCTTGTCCAACTCCAGCCCATTCTCATTGCTATCATCCACATAGAGCACCTTGACAGGTCCCTTTTCCCCAATCTGATAAGACACCTCAAAAGGATCGATCCAAACGCTGAGATCCTGAGGCAGGTTGTTGCGTACATCTTCGATGTCCAACCCACTCTCTTTGGCTGCTTGCTCAACGACCGGGTCCACCTTCTCCCCAACGTGAATACAGCGGAACCCAGAACCTTTGTATGGCTTGTCCGGGTACCAGTGTCCCTCGTACTTCTGTTTCAGCTGCCGCTCCAGCTCCTCGCCAAAAATGTTGACACGACGCCGTGGCAGCTTGTTGTACAAGTACGAAATGATAAAGTTGAGTGCTACTTGGATTTCAAGCTGCATAGCTGCTAAACTGGCCAGGTGCAAAATATTAGTATTTCCAGAAGCCGCTTGAAATCTCACGTGGTATCAAGCCTTGCACAATACAAGGTTCAGCTGGAGCCAGGCAAAGGAACAAAGTGCTGGTTGCAGAGGAAATGTCTCCGTCCACAGATGAGTGATCCAGTTCCTTTAGAAAAGCAGAGAGAGCCATGTTAAAAAGCAGAGTAATCATGATTTCACCACCAATGTCAGGTGCCCTTGTGTGTTATAAGCACTTCACAACTAACCCTCTGAAAATGGTTTCTTTGGACTAATCTCGGGGGTGAAAACTGCCCTTTAATTCTTAAATGCGTTGATATTATGATCTAGAGATCTTTACGCTCCAGTAGACATAATGGAACTGTAAAGTCCTTCAAGACTTTAATCTGATTCGCATGCATGCAGGTTTGTAAATGCAAAAACAAACCAACCAATAAATAAACAAACCAACCAGTAGCATGCATCAACAAAGACGAAGGATTTAAAACATCCGAGTCTGGCTGCAGTGCTGCAGAGTGAATATTCAGCCTTTTCCATGGTTAAATTTAGGGCTGAACCTGTTCATAATCGCTGGCAACAGTTTGCGCTGGAGGCAGAAACACCAGGCAGTCCTGTCCTGTCGACGTCAGCGTGCGTGCTATAAGCGCTCTGGCGTCAGAGACACGCAGCTCTCTGGGCTGATCGCGTTACATAATAACGAGCTTCCACTATATCCCACACCACTGTATCCAACCTAACCGAGTCCTTATCGTCCAACTGTGAACATCTCAGCGATTTTTATTTGTTTGTAGAAGATGCCCTGTGCAGGAGGATTAGCAGTAGGTTGATATTTGGGTGCTAGTATGTTAAAAAGTATGCTCTCAGTATGCTGGAAGCACACAGCATCGCTACTGACTGCGGCTAGGCGCTCCGAAACAAATCCTACTTTATGAGACATGCATTCCAGATTAGAGATGTTTCTAGAAGATGGAAACAAACGCTTATGAAAAACGTTTATGGAAAAAATTAAGCCTATTACGCTGAATTTTCTCTACAACTGCCAACTAATTTCAGTGTGTGATAGTAAATAACATCATTAGCACATACGGACACTGTTTAATTAATGCTCTGAAACATGAAGCATGCGGCTACATGCAGCGCTTACTCCCAAGAAAATGGGTTTTAAAGCCATAACACGAATAACCCAGTTCCTTTCGGCTAATAACAGCACAATGAACCCAACATTCGACGATTATAAACGCAAAATTCAGTCTTTAAACTAAGGTAGCCATGAAATAAAGGCTTATACGGCTGCGTTTGAGAGTTTTACTATAGTTAGCAACTAGAGTTAGCAACCCCTCCCTGATACTGAGACCTCTCGCCTACTGACGCAGTAACTTCGCAGGGTATTGAAGTTCTCTCTATGCATAATACAACACTGTACTGCATTTTCCACCATGACAAGTCAAATTCAGTGCAATATAAAAATTAGAAACGCAAAATGCGAAACAGAGTAGGTAAAATGAACAGCTACTTACTTTCGTAAAAAAAAAAGAGGTTCGCAGTAGTTGAAGTACCGTTAACTAGTGCAAATAGAAAACTGTAGATATAAATACTTTCTTCACATTAAGCAAGTTAACATAAAAAAAGGTATTCCAGTTTGTAGACGTAAATTTTGCTTCCGTTTAACCCTCTTAAAAGCGCCTTTCCACCCTCAATACCTGGGTGTTTTTACAACTTCGTCTCCGAATGCTTGTCATCCTCCTGTATTTATAGTTTTCCTCCGCCATCGGCACGAGGTGGGCTGTGATGCGGTTTCAAAGGTCAAAACAATACGAACGCTGCATTCGAGAATTTGATTGGCTCTAGTCAGGCGATAAACCCGCCCTAAGTGTGATGGTCCTTATGCTGATTGGTGGATTTCGCCGTCAAACAAAACGTGCCCCATTTCATTACACGGGGTTTCGCCCGTTAAAGGGACTTGACGTCACACGTTACCTAGTTCCACTCAACGGGTCTTAGCACGAAGTTAGACCAGTTTGGCAAACAAGACTGTTAAATGGAAAAAAAAAATTAAGAAAGTATTCTAATTAAGTATACGCGAGCATGTTTTACGCTAAGCGTACCTAATAGATAGTCAAGAGTCTTATTTAGTCATCTGCAAGAAATGGTGCATGTTAATAACCACGGAAAGATTAAAAAGCTCGATCAGTATTGCAGTAGTTCTCCTTTCCCCAGGAGTTTCATATAGATTGCTTATTTGTCATGACGTTAGTGAAACATTGTGAAGATGTTTTTATTTTGTTTTCCAAGCGCTTGCAAACGTTAAATCGTAAACAGTTTATATCAGTTTTCACCAGCTCGGAGCAGAGGGAGAGCCTCAGCGGAGAGATACAGTGACAGGGGGCGGGGCCCTGTGACGTCAACAGGAACAAAAAATAGAAACGCTGATTGGCTTAAAAAAGTGACCGGAGCTTCTAGTGAATGGTGTATACATAAAAAAAAAATAAAAAAAAAACAGCCTTAACTCGCATATTATAACTTAACACATAAAATATTTATTATGTACTAATATAGAACTCACCTTTGAGTGAGCTCCTGTTTGCGAGCTTCGTTAAATTTAAATGTTTTGTAGCTAGTTAAGGTAAATGACCTTAAAATGCATGTGTTGTGAACAGTAGAGGTGGAACCATTCCCTGCTACCTGACATAATAGCTTAGTGTACAAGTGTTTTTATTATGTTATTATACACTTCTGTTAAAAGTACTGTCATGAACCAGAGAGAGCAGAAGATGAACTCCCCAAGGCTGTCATTGGTAGGCATGCTCTGTTTGTTATCTGCTACAAGCCCTCCCCCCTGTGCCTCATGGTGCATTATGGGACCATTAAGTTCACAAAGTGCCCCTTGCTCCAGACTTCTTTTGTTTGGAAAATACTCTGTAAAATCCATCAAACTAAACTTTTTTTTTTTTTTACTACACATACTACCTTATATTACATTTGCTCATATTTGTGAACACTAATTTATAATAGTTCATAATTATGAACTACCTTTACACACACACACACACACATATATATATATATATATATATATATATAAAGGTAGTTTATAATTATGAACTATTATAAATATATATAAATTATAAATATATGGTGTATATATATATATATATATATATATATATATATATATCTTTGATCATCACATGATTAGATTCTTTCAGTCTCATGGCCATGGATGTACTCTTGGTGCCAAATGCATTATCCCCACTTCCTTTATCTATAAAGTGTGAGTCTCGCCTCATGAATGCATTGTTTTTGCGATTCTGTTTGCTGGTATCTACTAGCTGATGGACCGGTGAAACAAAAACCACACATTTATCTTAAATAAAATGGCCATTTTAATTTAATTAACTGGCAAGCCTGATGTGATTTAAGAGAGTCATCAGTTAGCCTACTAACGAGCTGACTACTTCGACCATGTGAAGATATTACAACTCCTCTTCCTGTAAAGCAAAAGATGAAATAGCTTCTTAGCACAAATTGATCATTGCTCTCTATTGTTATATGTGATATATATATATGTAATTGTTATATGTGAATATATATGAAATAGATTCATGTTGGTTTTTAAAGATGAATCAAGACAAACTGAAACTAAATACAGGCTACTGCACTGTTTACAAAGGTAAACTCAATAGCACAAACAATATCTACAAACTTGAGAGTTTGTAGTTATCAACTAGGCAGTCAAAAATAGTAAACAGGTGAAGAAACAGTGATAAAACTTTGCCAGATAATGTTCCTTTTATTAATAGAAGCAGCGAACATTGCTGGGCGTCCTGGTTAGCTATATTTTATTATTTGCTCATTCATCCATCTTGACTAACCGCCTTATCCTGGTCAGGGTTGCGGTGGATCCAGAGACTATCCCAGGAATACTGGGTGCAAGGGAGGAGAATTAAACCCTGATGAGAATGCTGTTCCATCACAGGGCACCATTCACACACATTCACACACTCGTTCACACCTAGGGGTGATTGAGCATAGCCAATCTGCCTATCTGCATATTTTTCAGACAGTGGGAGAAAACCAGGGAATCCAAAGGAAACCCACATGGAAACTGGGAGAACATGCAAAACTCTATACAGACAGTAAGCCAAGCTTAGGATTGAACCAGGGACTCTGGAGCTGTGAAGTGGCAATGGAAGCCGATGTACCAGCATGCCGCCCATATTTTATTAGCTAATGTTATTAGCATACAATATTCGCTACCTAGCTAACCCAAGTCCATTGCAGTTTGTGTTTCAGACTTTTTATGTGAATATTGCTATGTTGCTAGTCTGCCCTTAATCAGAGGTAATGACTTTACAGAATTCATCAACACTATTAACTTAATTCATTTTGCAGAATTAAATACATGTCATGATTTTGCTATCTTGCTAGAGGACAAATGAGTGGACATGCATCTTTCTGGACAAAGAGCAGCAGAGCCATTTGTGCACTAATGATTTGTGCCAGGATTCCCCTACTGTATCCTTCAAGAGTTAAAATCAAGTTGAGTCACAGGTTCCACAGGCTTCATTAGGCTAAATAAGGCTAAATAAATTTTAATATATTAATCATCTTGGAACTACATAATTTCTTGTGCTGATATGATCCTCATCTGTCTGAAGTGATTAGCAGCACAATAAGGCACTGTATATTGTCTTACCATTAATCCAATGACACACATTCCAGTATCAGCTATAATTTGTTTCTGTTAGGGGATATATATCATTCACACCCATCCACAGTAACTTTTCCCACTAGAGCCCTGTTTTATTGACCAGTTTAATGTAATTTCTTCCTTTTTATGCACAAACCGTATGTATGTATGTATGTGTGTGTGTATGTATGTATGTATGTATGTATGTGTATTATACAAGGCATAATGTGTTGCCTGGGGAACAGTGCTAATGCATAGCCCTGTGTAATGGCTATGTTATTTCTGCCTTGCTGCAGCCAAGAGAAGGCAAGCTCAGTTCCAGGAAAAAGCCAGGACAGAGAACTTTCCCTGATTGAACTGGTTACTGACAGTGTTTAATATGAGAGTCACATACACAAATGCAGCCTCGGCTGCTCTCAACCCCTCCTTCCCCCTTTCCTCCCAGACTCTCATTTGCGAGACTCAGACTGAGAGCTTTTTTTTCCCCCCTTTTTTGACGTCAGTGATTGTTGTTATTTAACATGGACCTCTGAGGCAGGTTCACACAATGGACAAATGCTCGTCCCCTCTTTTGATGTAGGATCTACAGTAGAAGGGGGTGTGTGAGAATAGAAGGGGTGAGGGAGATAAAAGGAAGGGCAAAAGAAGTGGGTGTAAAAGTCACAGTAAATACTTTCAAGGGAAATGTGAGAATTTAAATGACTTTTAGTTACACTTTGGTATTTAGTATGGCTGTCTTCTTAGGCCTGCATGACATTCATGTGATTGGTGTTAAATGATTAAGGCTTAAAAAATGTTTGGAAGCCTAGCTCTGAGCACTTTTTGTACACTTACACTGCTAGTACACTGACCCAGCGTAGTCTTTAAATAGGCTTTACGTTACCCTTTAAGAACTGGCTCACTGATTTACAGAATCCAAAGTACACCGTTTGTAATATGGAGCTGCAGTATATCAAACCAAACCTAACTATCATGATAGATATTTTCCAGTATGAAAATACCATACCACTGTGTTAGTTGTTATCTTAGTTGAGTCTTACCTTCAAACTATACATATACAGAGAACTATAAGGACATATTATCAAACAGAAATTAACTCAAAAGGAAAAATGACTAAACTCTAAACATCATAGATAAATACAGAAACCTCTTTAGTGTCCACTGGATTAACTAAGTCCATTCCTACACGTTTCATTAGAGACAAATATTTTCTACCAACAAGCTACCAGATGTGAACACCTATGACAACGCTACCTGCCACACCATTAGCGCAAAATGGCATCTTACGTAATTCAGCAGCAGTGCATTCAGCCCAGTCGATAGTCTGTAGAAAAATGCCTGGGCTTGCTGAAAAGCCCTGCATGACCTGTTCTGTGTCAACAACAATGAAAAATACCTTTTTATTGACTGCTTGCTCTCACTGGGGAGAGAAAGAGAGAGAGAGAGAGAGAGCAGGCCATGAAGCTTTCCCTGCCTCCTAATGAGGTTAGAGTGTTTTCTTACTTTTGGAGAAAAGAATTATGTCCTAAATTGAGTCATGCTAGGGGAAATAACAGTGTCAGCAAAGTCAGCAACTTTTCACAAGTAATTTCAAATATAATAAAAGCTGATGGTGATTTGACAGAATTATGCACTCCTCAAAGGTGAGTAATGTAGTAGAGAGTTTCATTAAAACTTATAGCAACCTAATATGTAATAATAAGTGTAGGAATTGAAGGTTAAAAAGTGATAAGAAAAGTGAAGGCATATCAAGGTGCTTCACTCTACTCTCTAGATTCTGATATTGTACGAAGGTCAGTCATATGTCAGTCATATGATTCATTAATATGTGTCTTAAATCAAACCATCACAATTTTTGCAGAAGATAAATTGATCGTTGAGAACCGTTTCATAATTATATATTCATCTCTGATTATAATCATGCTGATAGTTTTCCTCTGCTGTTCACAATGATATCAGTATATATATATTCAGCAGCAGGTGACACTAGTTTCTATAGGACCTAATCTGATGTAGTCTAAATGGGAAAGCCATTCATTGGAAAATGATGCAAGTCTTTATAAATGAGGGCTTACCAGCTGTTGAGGTATTTTGTGTTTAATTTTCAGTTAGCCTTTGTTACTCTAAGATATTTTACACACATACACACTAATAGGAATGTCTCATGATTGCAACTGCTCAAAAAATCACACGAAGAAAGTTATGAATGGGTTAAGATTGTAGCTTTTCCTATGTATTGATGTTAATGAAATCCTTGCTTGCTGAATATTTAGCATGAGATTAGTGTACACACAATAATAACAACAAATCAGCAACACTAGCAAGAAAACGGGGTGGATATCAATGTATTAAATATTGGAATTAGGTAGATATGGTGTATATAGATATAGTTTCCACTGCCTACAGGAATATTAGAGAAGAAAGTAGAATTATATGATTCCTTCAAGCCTTCTCACCACATCCTTTTCATTATGGCTGAGTGAATTAGGAATGCTGGGTCAGTAGTTAGATGTCTCTGTGGTGTCAGCTGATACAGGCACCATCTGAGCCATGAAACAAGCTTTTACTCAAATTAAACCAATTTTGTTTAAAAAGAAAGAAAGAAAGAAAGAAAGAAACATGAAAGGGTAATTTTCAAAAAGAGTTTTTTTAACATATTTTTTTCAATATATTTGAGCAATGTTGTTCAACTAAATGTACAACATTTTTTCAATATTTTTTGTATTTTGAAATGAAAGCTTCTGATTTTCATGTCAGTGTTATGGCCTATGATCGACAAAGGCTGTGAAGGCACGCCACTGCAAATCAATTATGAAACTTCTATAGTTGTTTTGGCTTGTTTCACTATTTTTGGCCTGTAGTGTAAGAGTGATAATGAAGCTCCAGAACGTGTGTGTGGGGAGGCTGTTTCTGTGCATGTGGGTGTGTGAAAAATCCATTGACTGTTACCGGTCTGTCTTAAAGGCGATCAGCGGAATAACAGAAATATGATGTATTTTCGTGGAGGAGGAAATAAGTTATATATTAATACCACTATTTTAGCCAGCAGCACAGTGTACATTAGTGAACTCCATAAAATTGCTACTTTAATTCAGCTTTTTCTATGGGCATATGTATTGAATCTGCTTGTCCATATTCATGCAGTGAATTTTCTGAAATTCACAAAATTGGATTAGTGCTATTTCATAGCTCTTCATATCTAGTATAATGCATTTCTGTCTAAAGCACACTGTGCTGTGTAAATGAAATGAGTCAGTGCCATTTTTCAGTCACTGTGACAGTTTTAATGCAGCATCCACACCTCTATTTATACTGCTTTCTGGCTCTGCCATTTTTTTTCCTGAAGAGTGCTGATTTATGCTCTTACTTCTTGTAATTGAATCAACTTCTCTCTGTGTTTGTGTTAACAAAACATAACGTCACTTAAAAATGGTCAGATATTACAGTGTAGGCACGGTGGGTAAAACCACTAAACTAAATAGCAAACATGACAGGCTAAGTAGGTTACATATGAAAACGTCCTTGCCCTAGAAAGTTTCTAGAAAGGAACAAAGGGGATAAAAAGGACAAAAATATGCCTATGCAGGACTTCAGAAGTGTATTGTTCTTTGATGATGCCCTAACATAAGGAAGCTGACTCTATAGTTTACTGCAGAATGGTGTGTTGAAGCCAGCTGAAAGGCATAAAAGGTGTAAAAGTCCTGTCTAGGGGGATCAGACAGCTTTGCTGACATTACAGAGGAAGGAAAGCACCACACAGGGCACAGGACACCCCAGTCTGGCGCTCGGTGTCGAGTTGACAGCTCGCTCTGGACTGGAAGGGGAAGACAAGGTGTGAAAGGTGGAGAAGAAGGCAAGGACAGGGTGTGAGAGGAGGAGAGACAGTTGACTCAGGATCAGAGGCTTTGGTCATAATACTACTGGGGGGTTTATGGATCTGCTGTGCAGTCTGTAAGAAGATAAAGACCATAAAGAATGTTACAGCAGTGTCACTTACCACACTTAGAGCAGATCATTCTTGGGGGAAATATTTATGTCACTATCCACACTGCTGTTTAGTAGCTTGACAAGGCAAAGTTTGGCAATGGGCCAAACCTGAAGGAAAAAGAAACATACATTTCAAAAGCCCAAAACTGAAGTAAGGGTCAAAGAAACAAGCATTTAAGACTAAAAGAGAAATTAAAAGTCAATGTGAAGCAGCCATAGAACCATGGTAGGCAACCAGCACAGAATAAAAAAGGATAGTGACAGGAAAGGAGGGAGGAATTATCTTGTTCTGCGTCAGAAGTGAAAACCGAGCTGCTCGGTGTTAATGGTGGAGGAATAATGCATGGACACCTAATGCATCTGAAAGTTCAAACAGCCACCTCATTCATAATGCAGCTCCCATGTTCAGCTGGTCTATAATAGAGTTTAGACATGAAAAGAAACGCAGGACTAAGCATCCTAATGCTACGTGACAATGCAGCATTTAATCAATCACCAAGCATATTAAAAGTCCTTTCAAATGTAGTCTGCTTTTAAAGGTTTCAGCTGTGTTGAATTAACTGTAGTGGTAACTCTGGGTTAATTTCACACCAGAAATCCTGCCACGGGAATGAAAACGTTCGTTTATTATTGACAGATCTTATCATTTGATGCTACTTGCATTTCTCAAAAACACTGATTGCAACACCTGAGAACTGACAAATAAGAGAGTTGCTTAAAGGTTACAGACCATATCACAACAGCTAACACAGTTTACAGTTTACAAACCACAAAACAAGAACGACTGCAGAAGTGAATAAGAATTCATTTCAGCTGGTTTGAATTTATATTTTTGCAGTTATGAGTTATTTTGCATTTCCTTTTGATAAACACATAGGAGGGTTGGGATGAATATTGCTCAATAGCAAAGGCATGTCTAGGCATGCCTTGTACATTTCAGATACAACATCACTTTTAAAGATTATGTGAAGGCAAACAGTGAAAGACATATATCACTAGCAATGGATATTAAATTACATATACTTAGGTATATGTAATTACATTACATATAATGGATGTTAAATAGCATATACTTACAGTAAGTAGCATATAAGCATCTAAGCATCCATCAAAAAGCATTAATAATAATAATAATAATAATAATAATAATAATAATAATAATAATAATATAACTTGCAGATTCTTTTCCAAATAAGTTATAATCAGAGTGATAATGTGATTCTTTCCTGATACAGTATCATAGAGTGAGACAAGAAGAAGAATAAGAAACATGGGTGGCATCTCATACCACCCCAGTCTGCTCGTGAGGCCGTGTGTAGCCGAATCACCTCTACGTTGTATGTAATTGCTCTGAAACACAAACTATATGGCCACCTCCAACCATTTCACTAAACAATGAGTCACTAACGATTAACAAAACATTGAGAAAATGAGTACTACCAAAGTAATACCAAATTCTGGGCACTGGAAATAGTTACAAGAAAGGTTCGTAAACTACAGACAAACTTTTATAAAAGATCAGATTACACCCTATTCTAATACTCCCACATGCCATTTATCCAGACCCGTAGGAAGAATGATAGGCAGTGATTAAAAATGCTACTAACTGCTACTTAATGTGACCAGATGACTCATAAATGCTCTTCAATAGCTAATATTAGCCAGCTAATATTAACATGTGTTTGTGACCAATACAGCTAACAAAGAAATCCACAGAGTCAAACTGAAATAAACATATTTTCAATGTATAATTAGTGCCCAGGGGTGTATTTATGGGACAGGATGGTAAATTGTGAATGAAACGATCATCTACTGAGCAGAAGAAAAAATACCAAACGCAGGAAAAAAGGCAGGTGGCAAAGCAAACACATGCTCACCCAGAATATCTGCATTCTGGCACATCCTGCACAGATGTTTACAGATGGGCCAGTGTAAGAATGGCGCAATTCCCAGTTTCTCTCTCTCTCTCTCTCTCTCTCTCTCTCTCTCTCTCTCTCTCACACACACACACACACACACACACTATCATAACAAGAGCAGACATGTATGGCAATGTATATGCCTTCAGTTCCACTCCAGTTCAGCATTGTGTGCATTACAGGTTCATCGAAGGCATAAATAATGACACACTGCATCAAACTTCTAATTCTAAATTCCAAATTTGGCATTTCATAAGCTACGGGATACACAAGTATACATGGCTATTAAAATTCTTAACAACAGAAAACTTGTATCCTTGCTAGATTTCACTATAATGTTGATTTAGCGCGTTACCTGTACAGTGTTCATCCAAGTTACTGAAAGAAAGAAAGAAAGAAAGAAAATATCAGTCTAATATTGACATAGATAGTCTAACTTGATGTCTCTAATTTTAAGATTCTCTTACGATTCTTGGGTTATTTACATTAAAAAAGACAATGAGTCATTACTATAATAATATTTAATGTATTTAATTGGAAGTTGCAGTGTCAGATATACCAAGAAAGAAAGTACCTTCAAATTTCTCCATTAAAAGTTCTTGCTTAAGATCAAACAAGGTCTATATTACAGAAACAAGTTGAAAAAGTCAAGTCTTTTCAGGGAGTGGATGAAAAGCTGTTCGTTTTCATTAAGTACAGCATTACGTACAGCTACTCAGCCCCAACTTGCATTTGCAAAACCTGTTTTCGTGTGTTTTTTATTCCCCCATTTTTTTCAGTTAACCCTGTGCATGATCAGATCAAAGGTGCACCACCCAAACGGTTGAGACTACATAGACAAAAGCCTGTGACTAACATTGTGATTCCCCAAAACACAGAGGCTTTGGAGAATTTCTATTTTTAACAGCCTGGACCAAGGATAGCAAGCTGCAGTTTATGCAAAACATGTAAGTTGTAAGGTATGAGCATGGTGCAGTTTTCTATACTAATAACCCAGCAATCATCTAAAACTGACACTGAACAAGTGGAGACACAATTTAATGGTGTTTAATTCCATTAATATATTCAAACCTGGTTAATATCCTACTGCATATCAACCAGTTTTCAAACAACTTTCAGAAGTGTGAGATGCAGAGAAAATAACAAAATTTAAATTCCCTGTGGAATTCTATTACAGATTTCATGCAAAAGTGTGTTGGCAAATGACACACATCTGTCAGGTTTTTGCCCAGATAAAACTCATGTGAAGCTGTGTGAACAGAAGAGGAACTAGTTCAGTGCATACAGTGCGCTTGAACCAGGGCCTGTGACTCAGTTGGGTCCGGATATTGACACTACTGTGTGGCTAACTGATAAAAGCACCACCCTCTAGCTGGTTCCTACCTCCTTTTAGAAGTATACAATAGAAGCCAAATAAATCTCCTTCATGGTTACTACTTCATTCAACAGAGACTTTTCTTTATATTACCCTGTTTTGTGCTAACATTGTGTATAGTGAAAGGTAATCCATGGTTTTCTGTATCAATTTTGTACATATCTGGGAGGTCTGGGAAAGTTGTATCATAATCCAATGTCTAATTTCATTAATTTGAAGTTATTAATTTCTAACAGTGCAGCAGCTCACCAGCTTACATGGCAAAATTATCAAAATGCCTTTCAATTATAACCATAAAAATGGCATGAGAAAAGGAAGAGAGACGTAAGAGAATGAAATGGACAGGGCAAAGCCCCTCCTTGACAATAAGGTCTAGCTGCTAAGTGAGAAACTATCATAACTAGGTTAGCAAAAGCTAATGATTTGTGACTTTTATTCATATTTCATTCATACATTCAACTTCAGTATGTGGTTTATCCTGGTCAGGGTTGCAATGGATCCAGAGCCTATACAGGAACATTGGGCACATGTTGGAAACACACAAGCCATCACACACATTTACACACTCACTTGGACTGACAGACAAGTTAGCATAGCCTTAGCCAGTAGAATCCTGAGGAAACTCATGTGGACATGGGAAGAACATGCGAAACTCTACACAGACAGTACCCCATGCGCAGGATCGAACCGGGGACTCTGTCAACACTACTTGCTGCATCATCGTGCTGCCCCTGGTACTTTTAATGCACTGACGGCAATTTATGATATATTCATGTGGCTTATTGTAGCATATTTAAATGCCATTATTTGCTGACAGGAAGCTTTCAAATGGCAATCAAATTACTGAGTAACCTAACTGGCTTTGCTGTTATTTACTCATGGCCCCTGTGTCAGTATTTGCATATAGTACATTCACATAATATGTATATACTACAATATAATTTTTAAAGCTTTGAACTTAGGCACCAGTGGGAAAATCATGCAATGGGCATAAATGTTAATATTTGTGTTTGTGTGAATTACCTGGTAAGTAGCCATTCATATATATATATATATATATATATATATATATATATATATATATATATATATATATATATTTTGTTTTTGCTGTGCTCTGATAGTGTTGGCTCATGTTAAGCATGTGTAAACAGTACTACTGGGCATGACAGGCCTATCAGATTGTGGGACTTTTTCTGACATAAGGGTACAGGTGTATGCAAATGCATGTAGTTTATTTGGAAAGACAATGTGAGTAAGGGTCTACTGTAGTACTTGCACAGAGACCTTTTGTGACAAAGTTCTACCAATGACTGTAAAATCTTAGGGGACTGCACAGTAAGATGAGTCACTCAGGTAGGCAGCACCCTGCTAGGTAAAGAAATGGCCATTTCAGACATTCTGCTACACTGCTTTGGAAAATAACACCCACAGTCCTGTACCTCTCACCTCAGGATCCAGCGCTTGCAAAGTTTCGTCTACAGAGCATAGCAAGGAAATACATTGTGAGTGGGGTCTGAAATCCAGGTAGCCCTTTAATAATTTGTGGCAGCGATGCAATCCAGAGAGAGTGGCCTTTATTGACATTCCCTGAAAAATCTTCACAGCTCTTGACAAAAATGTCCTGAGCATATTCACAGATGAATGGATTTTGATAAAGCCCGTTACTGTAGATTGGAAAAGTTCATGCAATCCTTAAACCCTAACCATGAGCTCTGTCTTTCTGCTGAATATAAACTCTAGGCACACAGCTCTCTGGCCTTTTAGGCAGCAGTGATGTCAAAGTCACTATGGCAACTATTCATACAGATCGCTTTGCCTTGCTCATTTTTTCCTTTCATTGTATAGGTGACATTCAAGCGCAGATTCCTTTCATAGCAATGCACCGGCTCGTGCTTATGCACGTGCTTATCATGCGTAAGGAGAGTAACCTGACCTCCTGAAACACCAAGCAGGGCCAGAGGTTAAGAGGATGTCCAAGGGAAGGGATGTCAACTCAGTGGAAAGGCAAAAAGGCTACACCAGTCCTACACGAATCACTCAACAATTTTAAATGGGCTTTTCTTCTGGTCTTGTGAATTTGTCATGTCACTTTGAGGTGCTTATTGAAGGCTCAAGGCCATGCAGATAATGGCTAGGAATACAGCAGACACTTATAAATTCCCAGCTTCTTCCTGCTAATTTAAGGCTTAGTGATGGATGAGTTCAATCTCCATGGTGATATGTGGTCAAAACAAAATGCAAAGCAGCCAGAAATCTCTGCCCATGTAGTATCATGACAACTAATTGTTTGTGGCCTGAGTAATTCTAAATTAATTCCCAGATGTGGCCTGTGATCACTGTCACAAAGAGGTACACTAAGTGTTATACTCTTGGAGTATAACACCTAGTCAGTGTCATGTCATCATGTCATCAGTGCCATATTATCCTGCTGGTACAGGTGAGATACCACCAGAGATACCACGGTGAGATTGTAAGATTTCATTTCAAGAACTGTATTGTCCTACCTTCACAACATTCCTAGAAAGAGTTTTGTTCCATAATGCCATCATGTTGCCAAATGTCACCTTGCCATTTCTTACTCAAAAAATCAGAAAATTTACTACTCTGCATTATCAGCCTGAACATAACAACATCAAAACCTTCCAGACTTATTGTACTGGTTCTGTGAAGCTCTCAAACTTGTCA
Source organism: Pangasianodon hypophthalmus (assembly GCF_027358585.1). Taxonomy (NCBI): domain Eukaryota; kingdom Metazoa; phylum Chordata; class Actinopteri; order Siluriformes; family Pangasiidae; genus Pangasianodon; species Pangasianodon hypophthalmus. The sequence goes on along the minus strand of NC_069722.1, from coordinate 12,495,557 downwards.
ATAGCTGGGAGAATACATGTTGATTTACCATGGACATGCACGTTGCATAATATGACAGCTATTAATAGTACATGGACTCCATTATGAAGTGTAAACACCCCCGCACCCTGATACTAAATCTAAGGAGTGTTGCTTGGCTTTATGAAGCTTGGAAGATTGAGAAGAGGATAAACCCAATGGAGCAGGGCATCGACTTACATTTAATCCACATGTTTTGTTGGTGTTGTTTAATCAGCGAATATAACAGCAGGCAGAATGTGAGTGTTTGATTGGAGGCATGCTGTATAAAAGCTTTTACAAGCAATATATTCTTGTATACTGCAAAATCATTTGCAATTATACAAATCGCTTTCACAAGAATATTTATTGGCAGCTGGCTACTTTCAAATAAAAATCATAAAACAAAATTTTACAGCTTGATTACATTGATTAGCAGATGCTATATACTATGGATACAGTGAATTCATTGAGGGACATGTATCTGTGCCATTGGCCCAAATTCGTTCACTGATCTGATTACCTTTTTGTGAAATCAGAAGGTACTGTGCAGTGTTGGACCAAACAACTTTACAAACTCTTTGTGCAAAAAAAAAAAAAACATTCAAATTAAAAAACATTGCTAGCAACTGTCTGATTTGTTCATGCTCTTTTAGCAAAATTAGCAAACCTTGACTGATGCGCTATATTAAAAAAAAAAAAAAAAGTATTAAGATGCAAGAAGAATTCAAACATTCCAAATTTGTGACTATTTTTTTTCTTACAGCCAGCTTCTGTTGTTTCATAAAACACACTCAGATGCAAATCATGTCATGTGTAGGTCAGCAAATTCTAAACAATCCTGAGTTGTAGATAATTGATATTAATGTCAGACTTTTTAAACATTCAGAAGGTTTAGGAATTTCCTGTTACGTGTGTTAGGAAACGCTAAAGCCATTTTTGGTTTGCTAATGTAGACTGAAAACAACCCAAGCTTCAATTGCTGTCATGTGCTCTTGAGCCATAAACAGTTTTATGAATGGGAGGACTGCTGGCAGAGAAGCCACTAGAGAAGAAAGAGGGACAAGGAGAATAAAAGTAAGGAGCGTGCAAGTGAGAGAGTGGGGAGAATGGAAAATTGAAACATGTCAGCCAAGGGTTAGTTTGAAAGAATTCCTCTGGGACATATCTGAGCATTCAGTGCAAAGTGCTGCTCATACAAGGCAAGGTATGGCACATACCTTGGAATTTCTGCTGAACAGATGCTATACTAAACAGTTCAAATATGCCATTTCAGTGTAAATTTAAACGTATAAAAGAAATTTGAATGTATAAAGGAAAACAACAGCTTTTTAGAATCTAATCTCAGACCTTTTCACCATGAAATGATCATTCTTTAAGGAATATCTAGCAGTCCAAAACGAGTTTAAGAAATGAATGATGAAATTGTATTCAATTTGAGTATAAGCTTCAACCTTTGCTATCTGATTTACTTTAAAGTTCAAATGTACTGGAGAGCCTTCCATACAAGATTTGCTAAGCCTTTTGTAGCGGTATCAGCATAGCAATCTCAAAAGGTTAAATTGAATGAAATTAAGCATTAAATTGTTCAAACAATGTAAAAAAAATGATTTATATATATATATATGGATTGAAGTGGTGTTTACGTTGACACAAAACAAATCACAGCCATTCAAGCTCAATAACATTTTAATACCCAGGAACTTTAAGATAAAGCATCACGGCTACTAGTACTTTTACAATACATACAATTATTGGTTTCCAGTATAAAATCAGTCAGAAGAAGGGACTATAGAGGCCACAGTAGCCGTCAAACCCTTGAAAGCTCTCCAGCTGCAATCTGGCCCATTACTCTGCCAGGGTTCAGCCTATTGGGGTTTGTAATTACACTATGAGGACAGTGTCAAATCTGGTTTCGGCTTTAACAGGAGCTGCCTGAATGGGAAATGTACTCATTGTTAAAGAATGGGAGTCTTGTTTGAAGCCATGACCATGGAAAAGAGCCTCAGTGGAAGAGGAGTCCCTCATGCCTTTGTGTGTGCTTGATGGGAAGCTGGGGGAAGTGGAGAATGCTAAGAGCTGAGACAAAAACCCAACACTCAGAGCCTTGACTAGACTAAGAGCAAAGAGAACCACACAAAAGGGCATTGCATCAGAGGTAATGTAATCAGAGCAAAAGAAAGAAATGAAAGTGATGTTGGGGAGTGAGGGCAGAGGATAGAAGTAGTGAGAGAGAGAAAGTTAATAGGATAGGAAAGGAATACATAATCAGGATGGGGAGCAGGGGCAGCTGAGAGTCAGTTGGTATGGTCAGTTATGGTCAGTTAGTAATGAAGCCTACACAAGAGACTTTGAAGAAGGAACGCCCACGTCAGCCATTTGTAGTCTATTTTCAAGTGATAAAAGCATTTACTTCAAAAGGCCATTTGATGGGCCAATTGATGGAGGCTTGTTGCCAAGATTTTTTATTATGGCAACAGCAAGAGGCAGGTTTGCATATAACTGTAGATCACGATTAAGTATGAAATATGTTAACAATGTATTTTGTATTTAATTGCATTTTGTAATTGTGACTAAAGAAAATGCCAGCCAAAGGTAGTGCTGTAAGTAAGACCCTGTACTGTTTATTTTGTGTATGAGTTTGGATTTGTTGGTAATGTCTGTTCTATTATGTTCCGAGCCTCAGTGTGGAGAATGTGAATATATCAAGCCACTTCTAGCTTTCTTCAGCACATCTGAAGATGCTACTTTCCTGTAAATTTTCACTATTATTATCTAACCTAAACATTGTAGCTCCCCATCTCTCTCACTCATTTCACACACAACCTAATTCCCTGATCATATTCACCAACCACCATTTCTCACCTGAAGGATACAAGTTCAATAACCTTTTGTCTCCATCATTAAGTGATGTGATGTCAAACGTGGCAATCATCTCTCGAATGCAAATAACAGTTTCTGCTACACTCACTGCCATTCATCTCAGCATGTGGAACACACACCATGGTGGCTTACTGAGGATAAAAACCTGAAAGTATTTTGCAGAATCAACATCACAAGAAAGAAAAGTGGGGAGGCCAAGCCTTTTTATTTTGCCTTGCTGCAGTCTAACAAGAGGGAATTGTACACTGGCTCTGAATGGAAGGGAGGGAGACAGTCTGAAGGAAGGATGAAGCACTAAATAATACAACATCTCAAGGACAGTGAGCCGGGGACTGCTGCCAAGCTGTTCCCCTGATAAGAAAGCAGATGCAATCGATACATAAGCCGCACCTAAAAATATTATGGAAGCAAGCACCCAAGTGAAATATAAGGTTTACCACAGAAGGGGGGAACAGGGAGATAAAAGGGGGAAAAAAGGAAAACAAAAGGAGAACAGAAGCCTTATATGATCTGATAGTGAAATTAATGTTTTTTGGCATAGGACAGACAGCTTTATGTAAAAACTGGCAAAATCAATTTAAATTAGGAAGTGCAGTGTCCTGCACACCATTGCTTCAATAATGTCTTAGAAATTTCACCATATTGCATCCGACATTTCCACATGCGCAATCCAGTATGCCGTTAAGAGTCAGTGGATAGCACTTGGTATAGTCTGTTGAGGTCATGGTAAACCAATATAATGATACTGGCTGTGAGTGATGTAGCAGGCAACCACTGATGTGGGAACTCTCAGACAGGAGGGAAGTGAACTGTCTGCATGCTAAACTGTAGTCCTCTGTCTCTAGATAGTGAGAGAGATATGACATCCTGACACAGCAATAGTGTTATGTGCTTGTAATTATTTTATAATTGTTTGAATGGTATTGCTTTCCATTTTGCCCAGTGTAATTTGCAGATCCTCATAGAAAGTTGATGCCAAATTTCCTGTTGTTCCAAACAAAATAATGCAATGGAAACAAAGCAGTAAGTCTCCTGCAGTAAATAATTTGCCATTTGCAATTTATTGCTGTCAAAAGAGTTGAGTCTAAGAACCAGCACAGGGTCATTATGACCTATTGCTCCTGACATATGGACTAACACCAAGGCCTCTGCCTCAACACTGATATGGAGACATATTGGATTTCTTTTATGTTGGCCTTTTACCTTATCATGACCAGTATCCTGGTGACTAATTCTATTAATCGCTTCTGTTAAAGTTCATTTGAGCACCATCAATGATAGCTAGCACTGATCACGGTTAAAAAGAGCTGCACCATTACCACTGATGGTCAGCTACAACATACACAAACAATGCCTTGAACCATACAACCCCTTTTTCCAGGGGAAAACCATGTGAATGCCTCTGTTATGGAATGAAACAGGTGTGTTCATGTTCAGTGAAAGACACACAGACAGATTGCTTGCCTTATCCTTCATAATGTACAAAGAGAAAGAACAGGTTTTCAGGGTAGAACATGGATACCTGCTGTGCAAACACAGTTTAATCTGATGCCTAAGCCAAAAATAAAAGTGCTGTTTTGGAAGCATGCATAGCTTGGTAGATAAGTGTGGAGACCAGAATTTCAGACACACACCTGCCCTTCCCAGAGGAAAAACTCAGCGAGCAAGGCTAAGCTGTACTACAATGTGGCCACCAATGCTTAATATCACTCATCCCAAGGATTATTCAATTTAGCTCTATCATGCAGTCATTGGGAAGAAAGACCAATTGTCTTTAGACAATCAATTCAATTCTTTAAAGATACAGTTAGTTGGAGATATCAGACTAACTAGGAAAAGAAATTGATAGTTTCGTACATTGATCAATTTCCATCCAATATTTTTTGGTGATGTGAAATGTTGGCAAGACACAACTTTTGGCTCAGGTAGGTTGGACCACAGGTAATCAGTGTATCTTATTCATGAGTAATTTATCAGCTCTGCTCTAGGCAGCATAGTGAATCAAAGAGTCTTCTGGCTGACAGGAGGAACTCTGTCTGGTTGGTTTTCTTTGCTTCTATAGTCTGTCTGGAACTTATTTACAAGGTTCAAGGCCTTAATGTACCATGAGGATGGGTTCCCTTTTGAGTCTGGTTCCTCTCAAGGTTTCTTCCTCATATCGTCTCAGGGAGTTTTTCCTCGCCACCGCCACCTCTGGCTTGCTCATTAGGGATAAATTCACGCATATACAATTTAGTTTGATTTAATTTAATTTGAATGTTTACTTCTGTAAAGCTGCTTTGTGACAATGTTCATTGTTAAAACTGCTATGCAAATAAAATAAAATTGAATTGAATTGAATGTATGGCTCAAGGGGTTAATGTTTCAGTCAGCAAGATCTATTATTTCATCAAAACCCCATTCTCCCCCTTCAGTTTGTCTCCATGTGGTCTTCTCTCTCATTTTCTCTCTCTAAGTTGTATGTTTTACAGATTCAATCGAGAAGACTCTGGTGTCATATATAGTATACATGGTTAAATCAAATTTCAGAATTGTGATCTCAGTGACCTTGACCATGGTACGATTGTTGGTGTCAGACAGGCTGGCTTGAGTATTTCGTAAACTGCTAGTCGCCTTGGATTTTCATACAAAACAGTCACTAGAGTTTACATAGAATGGTGTGAAAAACAAACAACAAAAAACATCCAGTGAGAGGCAGTTCACTGGGCAGAAACACCTTTTTGATGAGAGAGGTCAGAGGAGAATGGCCAGACTGGTATGAGCTGACAGGAAGGCTATGGTATCTCAAATAACCACTCTTTACCATGCTGAGCAGATAAGCATCTCAGGAACACAACACATTGAACCTTGAGGCAGATGGGCTACAACAGTAGAAGACCACATTGGGTTCCACTGCTGTCAGCCAAGAACTAGACAGCTGAACTAGACAGCTGAACTAGACAGCTGAAAACTGGAAAAATGTCACCTGGTCTTTCCCTTTTCTGAAATTCACCCTGCTCTGTGGTAAGGTCAGACGTACAGCACAAAATACAGTACATGCATGTATATAGTGAAGAGGCTAAGATATTCATTTGTTTTTCCTAGTGGATTACATTACTGTATATCATCAGACCATACTGTTTCCACAAAGATTAGCACATTTTCAGGTCAGTTTCAGGATTCAGTCCCAGCAGCTCTAATTTTGAAGCCTGCAGTAAAGGTCATCCACCTGCTGTGTGGGGTGAAAGATTACATTTATCCCCAGATTTTGCCAAAGTGTAATTTTCTGAAGTAAATGCTTAAGATGTCTTTAGAAACAATGGAGAGAGATAACTCTGCTGTTTGAGCTTGGGGCAAAATTCAAATGAGATTCTGATTTGAATAAGAAGCGAGCTGCTTCTGAAAAGCCTTTGCTTTCTATTCTCACTGACAGGCTGTATTGCTTAGAGTCAAATCTTCTGAATTGTTGTAAAAATTAAGAATGTTTGGCATTTGTTTATTTAGGGCTTCAGTTTCAGGTTGCGATATCTTTTTATTGAATGCCATTATTTGTTTTATTGCCATGTTTAATAATGTTATGAAGGTTATCTTACAAACAATAATTTAACTGGTTTCTCTGGTGGGATTGATGTTGGGTGGGGAGTAAAAGGGGCTGGATAGCCTGAGGATCAAGTGTGCCTGAGAACCTGCCTGTCGTAAAGTGTGCCTGAGAATTTGTTGCATGTCTAGCATGACCAATACGCCCACAAACCAGTCCAAACAGGGTGTGCGTGTTAAATACATATGAGCAAAAAACAGCACCCCATATCTGTACAGTTCTGTCTCAAAAGCCAAAACAAAATGTCAAAGATATCCTTCAGCACTTATATGACTTATAAAACAAGCTCACAGTTTAGAAAATCAGCCCTAGCTTTCAGACATGGCACACATAACCACTTCCTCTCAGGTGAAAGGCCAATGAATGGAGTACTGGTGGAGCCCATGTTTGCATTAGCAGTAGGGCCAGGCCCACATACCAAATATCAATAAGGGCTGTTTAGCACCCATTCATTCACTTGTGCTTAGACTGCATCCATATAAGGCTTCAGTTGTGTGTTGTTTGCAGTCTAAACATGACAGGCAAGCTAGGCAGCTCGGTGTGGCCTGTTCTTTAGCTTGACTTATACCCAGTCCACTCAGTACATTGTAAAACTGTACTACGTGTAGGGTTTAAGCAGATTCATGCAAAATTTTGCTTTCTAGTGCACATTTCATATACAGAATACAAATGTAAGAACAGCCACACTAAAAAAAACACTAACAAAAATATGTTCTCGACCACTAGTCTTTTTAAAGAACTATCATGAGTTAGTTTTTACCACAGAGGAACAGCCACAGACTGCCTGTAGAGAAAGTCTAAAGTCTACACACTGAATCAGTTTCTACCCTTGCCCAAGACTTAATATAAAATACAAAATACAAAATGGCAAATAAAGTAGCAGTTTGACCTGTTTGAATCAAATTCACATTCATATTTATGTTAATTAGCATGTCTGTCAGATCTATTTTTCTGTTCAGCTTTTTTAGTCAGAGTTAGGACTGAAATATTAACCCTTTTTGAGCCTGGAAAACATACAATAATACAGTTGTGCTTCAAGTTATTAATAGAGTTGAAATTTCATCTACACCTGATTGTCATTCTAAAAGCCTATCATTAAATGTCTATAAATGTAATATTACATTTTCTTAGAGTTATATTTGACCTCATCCTATAAACCTTAATAGCCAGCCTTTAAACGTAAAAATGGTGGACATGGTAATGGCTGTGGTCCCATTCAGTGTTCTTCAAATGTTCTTACTCTAAGACATCAGGGGATTTTTTAAAATTAAAAGTGACTCAAACAACTTTAATTAGCACTTTCACAACATATGCTTTGCTAAATATATTTGACTGTGTGAAGCACAATTTCTAGAAGGAACTCAGTATTCATAATGACTGACCCAACTCATAAAATGATATGATGAGTCATTGAGTGAAGGCGCAACAGTGTGCTGAGGCTCTGGAGGGCCAAACACATAACCACCTGCACGCTATAGACCAATAGAAGAGCAGAGTTCACTGTTGCCGGGTAAGGGTTCCTCCGCCCCTCCTTCTCATTGGCTGTCACTGGCCTAAAACCCCCACCCCTTCCAAAGCAGCTGGATCAGGGACAGACAGGGGACACTCCGAGGATTGTCTGAGGCAGGAATGAAAAGTTAATCTTCTATTTATGTAATATCCTATCTCTCCCTCATTGTTGATACTATGAAAAGGGAGACTGCAGCATCTGCTAGGAAGGAGCGTAAACTGCTGAAGCTGTGACCTGAGAACAATAAACGATACAGGAAAGGCGATTACTCTGAATATAGGGGATCTCTTCCACCCACACTTTCTCTGTAATTATTTTGGTTTGTTATGTCATCAGAAAACTCAGACAAGCTACTAATCATAATGATAAACTCCTCCCACCAGCTCTGGATTCATTTCCAGTCAGTTCCAAATGCAGAACCTTGCTAATGTGCGGCTGTATGTGCATATTAAAAGGATCCAGCTATATAATCTCTCTGATGCGTAATGCGTAGGTTCAGTGACTCATCCCCATAATCATATGACATCACAAATTGAAGCACTCCCAATTATCCAGTGTGCAATCTAAACTCTAAAAAAAAGCTATTAGGGTAAACCCTAATTGTGTTTGTTCTCCTTGATTAATTACACTGTGATTAGAAGAAGAAGATTATTTGTAACCTTAGTAGGCAATGACTCAGCTTAACCATTAAAGCATTAGGCCTAACATTCTTTAAGAACTCACTCAATATAAAGTTTTAACATACACATTTTGAAATATTGTTCAGTTCTTGTGCAGTCAAAAGTGTTATATAAACAGTGAGTGTGTGTGCTCTGAATAACAAGATCTAAACTGCGTTCTTTTCTTTTACTGATGTAACCTTTTGAGTTATTTAACACACAGCTACAGACTTTCAAAGCATTGCTCTTCACTCTGGCTCCAGAGCCTATCCCAGGAACACTGGGCACGATGCAGAAATATACCCTGAAAGGGTCAACAGTCTATCACAAACACTGGACACACACACATACACACACACACACACCTACGTGACTATGCATTGTAGTCAATCCACCTTCATGTACATTTTTGGACCTTAGGAGGAAACCGGAGAACTTGGAGAATGTGTGTAACTCTGACCTCAGGATCGAATCAAATGCAGATTTATGCATTTTTTGGAATTTTATAAAATGATATATTATAATATAATCCTTATTTGTCTAAACATATAGGAAATTTGAAGATAACAACAGGCTAGCAATACCTGTATGTTCAAACAGTTTGACAGGAAGTGGGTGCCGGTGATAGGGTCAACAAAGCCAGCAGCTTAGTGCTGTTCATCCAAGGTTACCTAAGTTGGGTAGACAAAACAAATCATTGTCACAGAGAGAGAGAAAGGGGGCCAGAGGGACGGAGGTTCATCTGTAAGGGCTGTAAGAGTAAACAGTAACAGAGAGTGGGCTCTGCCCACTTGCCAATGTCTCTTGGCTGGTCATGCATATGTATTTATGAGTTTTTCTTGCCCAGGACATAAAAGAAACTGTTTGAAATCTCATTACTGACCATAAATGTATACATTCACTGTTACAAAGTCAGTCTACATTTATCAGCTATATAAAACAAGTAAGAATGAACCATCTTCCATTGGGAGTAGGTCATTTGTAATAAGAAAACTCCAGATTTTATCTTCTCAAATAAAATTGATATGACTGGAGATGGAAAACAGGGTTAGAGTACATTCGGTGAGCCAGCTCCATATCCTCCTCAGGGTCAGAAGTCCATTATCAAACTCTGCTTCCATTGGCTGACCATGCACACATGAGCACACTCCCACCTAGAACATGATAAACTAACCATGAACATGACCTTCTATAAAGTTTGCACTGTAGAACGAAGTCAAATACTCTGTAAATTACTGCAACAAGAACAACTGATAAGAGAAGCATCTCCTTGTTGAAGAGTGAATGCTTTTTTGAGTTAAGTCAGGGTCGCTGAATGAAGTGTCAAGTGAGATTATGACAAATGAATGTTGCAATTCATAAGGCAGACATTACACAGGAGGAATAAATATAGTATCTTAGTCCCAAAGATGAGCATTAGGGGACAGAAGGCAGAACTTGGTGAAACCTCATGGTTTTGCATTGTCAACATTCTAGTTAGCATCTATGTTAGTCATTACCAACAGAGGGAGAAAAAGAGACAGATGGTACTCAGCGAAAGGTCAAGCGGATGGAAAATTTGCCCATTTCATTTTTCCCCCTTAACGAATTGAAAGGTCACTGCCACCTTATCTCTGAGAGGATAACAAAAGCTGCAGGAGCAGAAGGGTCGATTCACACCAGCTTATGGAAACCCTGCATGCTCCACCCTCACCTGTCCATGCTACTCCACCTATTCTCTCCTTCACTCGCCTTCTTCCATCTGGTCCAACAACAGGGTGGTATGTGATAATTATGGAAAGTCACAGGAGGAAAAATCAACAGTGGCTGGATAAGTCCTATCAGTTATTTGCATTGCTAAGAGGCTGGCATGGCATAACGTGTTCCTGGTCCTTCAGACATCAAGTCCCTGGCAATGATTAACCACAGAGGAACCAAACAGGACTTGGCTATGATCTGGGATGTTTTATTCACAGACATTTAAAACCATGATATTAGGCAATACAACATCAGAGCATTTCAAAATAGTTTGATAGGAAACAAACAGAGTAGAATAACTACATGTTTTTAGAAATGTAGGTGCTGGTTTCTAACAGTTGGCTATATATTTTTAGTATCACATTATATACAACATTTCGGCAGCTATTAATGAATTAGTGGTAAGAAGTACTTAATTTTAATTGAACTTCTTGGGTTATTTGTTTGTCTATTTGTTTATTTAACCATACAATAATCTGGTAGTACCAAAAGATATCAAGTACATGATTCCTGGGTGATTTAGTATTTAATTTCAGTGATTACTAAAATGTTACCATTGCTACTATTTTCATTTGGCATCCCACACTTGGTTTCATGAGCAGAGAAATAGCACCAGCAGCAATATAAGTATTGAAGAAAGGCTGAAACATGGCAACAGTGTGTCCTCAAGGCCATCACTTCTGAAGCCGTGTGGTGAAGACTTCGTGACTGACTGGCATCCTCTGATGTCAGCACAGAGCACAACTAATGCTGACATTAGTATGCATAGCAGCGGGGAGGTGATGTCGACGTGGGAACATTGCGGAGGATCATTTTTCTCTTAGCAGAGCCTTCCCAGAGCCATGGACTACCAGGGCAGATCTGTATCTAATCACCTAATAAGGTATTGAGTGTGTTTTTGCCAGTGCTGCCTATTTACGAGTGACTCATATCTTTGTTCATGGAGAAAAAGGGAGAATATGTTTCAAAATTAAATTTAACTTTGGTTGTTTTTTATTGGACTGAAATAGAGATAAGGAGAGCAGAACTGTGTTCCAAATCATTTCTCTCACATTAAAACTAAATCTGTAAGAAATCATTAATACATAAATTACCAAAAACATGGTCTTGTACAACAAATTTTTTTTCCTTTAGATCACTTTGAGACTATGTACAATATTGCAGTAAGAAAATGTGAAGACTGTGCCACAGTGCGCATAGCACTAACCCTTATGCACCATTGGTCTTCTATGAAGTCTGTGATGAGTCACTTTCATAGCACCATGTTTATTGGGTGGCTGATTAATTAAAATTGATCTCAAACTGACATTAATGAGCTAATGCATATAAGAGGGTTATTAATAGGTAACTAAGATCACTGGTAACTTTTATTATTTTCACTGGTCCCTGGTCATTTTCACACTAATAATATCTGCATTTAAGGAAATGCTAATAAAGAAATCATAGCTGCAGTGTGCTAATAGTTATTTGGTGTCAATAGCTAGCAAAATTTGTTAACAAGCTAGCTACTGCATGCCTAACTTTATATCATGCAATTAATAAGACTATAGCCAAGCTCACTAGGAAGCTTGTTAATGTTCAGATAATATTATATTTTGTAACTGAAAAAGTAGCCAAGTATGTAGGTTTGTAGTTTGTTAGTAATCCAGGTAACATATATTTCATATTCCACCAGAAATATGGTAGGAAACTAGTTATTGTTAGGTAAATTATTTCTGTTATTACAACCAGTGGCCAAGTTTGTTAATAAGCTAGCTAGCTATAATTAACCTGTAGCCAAGTTCTCTAACAAGGTAGCTGACTTAGCTTTTTTAAAAAAAAATTGGTTGTTAGAAATTAGTCAACTCTATACCTGGTTGTATAATCAGTATAAATCCTTGACTTGTGATCTACTAAATACATGCTTAGGCTAGTGTCAGTCCCATGTAGTTCTGCCCAGAATAGCCTAAGCAGTGGAGTGGCTTCCAATACCAACCCCACACATTTTCCAAGACCAATTGGACAGACTGTGCCAGAAACCGCAGGTCTGAACCCAGTAAGTCTGAATCCAGTAATGCATGCTATGAACTGATGCCCATGCAACAAATAGCATACAGGTCATAGCCTATTGGTCATGGTGTTATGTAATTACAAGTCATATGGCTGCTTTGCTGATAGCCTTGAGATTGTTGATGTGCAATATGGGACAATATGGGACATGTTCTGCATGGAACCATTGATTAGCTAGGTGCCTTATTGGCCTCATCTGAGACCATCTTCCCCCCACTGCAGCCTGTTTAAATACCAAACTGACACTGTAGAAACAGTGATTTCTACAAACCAAAACCAAACACATCCCACCCCAAGACACACAGCAGATATTTTTTTCTGTGAGCTTGTGTGTGCTGGTGCTTGAGTTAATCCCCTTCTGCACAACTCATGAAAGTCTGCCACTAGTACCTGTAACATTGTGGTGCATTATGGGTTGTCTCTTTTTACTCACAGATTTATGGGTTAATCTTTACCATGGACTGTGCCATATTTGAAGTATTGGAAAGAAGATAGAGAGAGAGAGAGAGAGAGAGAGAGAGAGAACTCTTAGTGTAAGCAAAGGTCCTATTTGATCATCCAAGGAGTAGATACCACCTAAATATGCTTCATAAAATAGAACATCAAGTGCTAGATGTATGACAAATGGCACTGAGGTAATGCATGTTTCTTCAGTGTTTCTGTTGAGTTATGACTAGACCATTTGTTTTAGAAGCACAATCTATTGGTTTAACAATTTGAGCTCTTACAGACCAGGGATTCTAATACAGACTGCACCTGTCTGGTGATAGGACAGTGATTTATTTAAAGGGTTTGACTAGTCATGTAGGGAGGGGGAACACTTTGCAGATACTTAAAGAGGTACTGACTAAAGGGCAATGTTAATCTCTAGTCTGCAGAAGACATAATAATAGTCTTATTTTGTAGGTTGACAGCCCAACTACAGTAGTCCTGATTCTCACCCACCTACCGCATTCAGATTCACTGTACTACAGGTCATATAATCGAGGCTCACTGTAATATATCGATTAACACTGAACCCTTTATGCATGTGCTAAAATCCACCACTGCTCTTTATGCCGCTCTGTTGTACTCTGTAAGCCTGAAGGTTGCAACCATTATACTACAGAGTTTCCAAAAAAACAGTGTTCAGATGAATCACTTTAGCCACATTGTCATGTAACATCTTGAGACATGGTATGGTTGAAGTATATGGCTATGCTTGTGTATTGTGTATATGTGTAAAGGGCATAACCTTCACTCATATTCATATACTAATTTCCCTTTGTTTGAACTACAGTCCACTATATATACTGTATGTACGTATGTACGAAAGTATACATGTGTGTGTGTGTGTATATATATATATATATATATATACACACACATACAGAGAGAGAGAGAGAGAGAGATGTCATTAACTTAAAGTTTAAAGATATTCCAAACTAGGTCTCATAAATCCAGGCTTAATTACGGCTAGTATGGAAGAATTAAGAGTTTGCCCTAGTTATGGCATTCAGTATGCCCCGGGCTGTCATTTCCTTATTTATGCTGAAAACACTCATTGAAATGCATTCAGTAGAGCCTAAAATGACAGACCCACTGTTTCAACATTACTTATTGTTTACCCTGACATTTTTGACATGTCTGAATGATCCTTTGCTGCATTTAAACAGAATAAGAAATAACAAGGAGCCTCTCCTGAGCACTCCTGTTTGAAAGTACCTTACTTGCTGTGAAAGAGTAAAACCGCCTCAGGGACTTAGAGTTGGTTGAAGAAAGGTTAGTAGAGGGAGAGAGAGAGAGAGAGAGAGAGACTGAAAAACAGAGGGAAGAGAGGTGGAGGGTTTGGTTGTAATGGAATAAGTGACGTACGTATTTGTATTCAGTCCACAATACCTTTTGAAAAGGCAGCACTCAAAATACAGGTACATTTTACATTTTAAGGAATGCTTCTTCATTTATCACATTTTTTAACTAAAAAAAATAAGCTCTTTAAAAGATACTCCACCAATACCTGTTTATTAACTAATTTAAAATCATTTCCATCATGTTTATGTTGCACACTAAGAGAGCAATGGTAAGTGGCAATGGGTCAAACAAACAACCATGACAGACTTTGGCACCTTTGGTTTGTGGAAATTCTGTTCTGATAATGCAGGTAAATAATCCAATTTTTTGCGAAATAAGGGTGTGTTTTTGCAATTACCAATGACAACAGCTTTCAAATGATTACAATGTCATCATGTTTTAAATCTACCAAAAAACATCAAAAACAACTTTGAGGTAGCCAATCAATTTTAATGCATGTAACAATGGGGGTCTATAATATTCAAATACCTGCATCTCTGTAACAGTAAATCTGATTGAGTTGAAATTTTGTATGCTACACTCTCATGGTAGTCTGTAATGGATTTGCCATGGATGACTGGATTAGCTGGCCACTATTGGCCAATCAAATTACAGCAAACATTTGACAGGGTTTTCATAAAACTTGAAAAGTATGTTCATCTATGGTCATTTTAGTGTTCTGTGTAATTTGGAAGGTGGTGGCCACTGGGGTACTACTATTCGAGCCCATAGATTGCCACTTGTGGCTATAATTTTTCATACTTTTGATACAAATGTAATTGTTATCTGATTTGATTTGATCTGATTAATGGTACTGTAAAATGAAAGTTTGTTTAAACACCTTCAGCAGTTTCGTCTTTCATGCATTTCTAGACCATTCACACTGATTCATGACTACATGTACAGAGTAAACAGGTACCATGTTCAACACCGAGAACCATAAAAAAGAAAACTACTGGCCAGTAACTTGAAGAAACAGCGTAAATACCTTTTTATGCATTTTAATAAAATACATGATTACATTTAGGAAAGTGTTTTCAGTATTCCATTAATACTTTTGCAGAATATTCTGCCCAAGCCTGGGAAATGTGAAAGAAAAGAAAAACAGACAGGGAGAGAGAGAGAGAGAGAAAGAAAGAAAATGAAAGGTCTTTACAACGCTTAATACAGAAAACTACTTTCTGCCAGGGTGATTATCTCACAGGCCCTTGCTGCTAATCAGAATGCACTTGCAGTTTAGTCAGCAGTTGATAGCCAAGCTAGTGCCTCCTACAAGTCTCCTACGAATGCTGACCCAGCTCTTTGATGGGTCAGACTGCTTGCAAAAGACACAGCCAATTATGAATGCAAGGCAAAACAAGCACTAGCTACAGCAGGTCTAAAAGGTAAAAAAAAAAAAAAAAGTTTGATTGTGGGCTGATGTTTGTAGCTATCCTCTGGGTGTGACGCTGGTCGGTATGATTAATTAATGTTGTAGAAGTGTAGTGGGTGGGAATGGAGTACACAGAGCCGAGCGACTAATACAGACTTTTTGACCTCACATGAATAATATCAGACATGGTGTTCCCAACTGTCACTGCTTTTGCTATCCACACAGAAAGAGAAAAAAAAAGAGGGGGCTGATGTACAGACATATAATGGGTGCATATTAACACACTTTCACTGCATATTTTTTTCCACAGCACAGAGCTATCAATTTCCTTCTAGATGGGTCAATGTTCTCATTCTTTTATAACACCAAGAAGAGGTCCCATGCATTTTTAGTGCCTGATTTCATGCTCTGGGTTTTGCCCAAGTCAATACTAGCTGAAACTTTTATAGATGACAGCATCACAGAAAGCAGAGAGGAAGAAAGATTCTATCTAGCATGTCAAACTGATGCGTTATAGGGAAAAAAACATATTGTGTTCTCAAATGTTTAACTTTTTATTTCATCTCATAAAATATGAAGCTCACGAAGAATCAAGTCTGGAAACTTCAATTTCAAGTTATGAAGAGGAAAATCCTAAAATGGTTTATATTGGATTTTAATACATGATGTCTACATGAGAGTCTTGAACCTATAAAACAAAGCATGCAATATTTATCAAAGATACTGAAGCAAAAGCTAAACTCATTCTTTTCTGTGTGCCTTGACAATACAAATCCTTTATTAGCGCTGAGTGGCTACATTATCTGTATCATGTTTAGGGTATATCATATAATAAAACTGACCTTAATCTTCTCATATCATATACCTGGGAGTAGGGAAATGCCAAGTCCATCTCTCTAATAGTGGTACAGGGGTGTTAATCTGGCTCGCTAATAACACCCTGCTTATAATCAACATACAGCTCAAACTGATTGTATTTTACCCAGAATGCACTCCTATTTTATAATTCCAGACATGTTAACAAATGATGTGAGTTTTAATCTCAAGCTTTAATGGTTGCCAACTTCTCCTCTGTGTCAAAATGCCCAGTGTCTTTCTCTTGAAGAACGTACTTGTCTATTCTTAGCACTCAGCCCTCTTCTGATTAGCCTTGCTATTTTTGCAGCATCAAATCTGCACACAGGCTCCTTCAACAGCTCACAAATCCACATCATCCTGTCCTGCTAACTGGCTAACCCCTGTGCCCTGGCTAGACAATGACAATAATGGGTTTGATCGTGTGTGTGTGTGTGTGTGTTTGTGTGAGCAGTTGTTGTTTGCAGGAGAGACAGAAGACTCAAGCAGGTGACTGCAGATACCTTCTCCACATATTCATTCTTCCATTCTTTTAATGTCTCATGTCCCTGGTCTACATTTTTGTATGCAATTCATCCTGCATACCTTGTTATTTGGAATTCAGGCCAACACATCTATGAGAGAGCCTCTCGGTCCTCGAGTCGAGATATGTGCCATGTTCCCTTACCTGCACCAAAGTTGTAATAGCTTGTTTTACCAGGGGAATTAATTAGCTGAGTGTTAAAGCTCAGGCATTATAATGAGCAAGTCCACCATTACAGAGGCCACAGGACACAAACAGGCCACAGGGAGCCTGTAAGCCAATATGAAGGAAGCAGAGGAGTGAGGAGGGGAGGGATGTGTGAGGAGCTCTTCTGCTTACTGGTGGTATCAGCTTTCACAAATAATAAGCTTTCCCTGAATCACAGCCTTGGTACTGATGAAAATATTTGTTTTCACTCTAATCTTTTTGGCTGTTTTTAACTGTTTTTATTTTTAAGATTTGAAGTGCAATGGGAGAGTTCAATAAAGTAAGTGTGTACAGGATATATAGAATGACTAGTAAGAAAACATATTTGAACTAAGACATAGCCTCACTGGCCACCTTATTAGGAACACTTGTACACAATTATCCAATCAGCCAATCATGTTGCAGCAGCACACGGTATAAAATCATGCAGATAAAGGTCAAGAGCTTCAGTTCAAATCAAACATCAGAATGAGGAAAAATATGACCTTAGTGAATTTGACCGTAGAGTGGTTGTTGGTACTAGATGGGCTGGTTTGAGTATTTCAGAAACTGCTGATCTCCTGAGATTTTCATGCACAACAGTTTCCAGAGTTTACACAGAATGTTGTGAAAAACAAAAAAAAAAACATCCAGTGAGTGACAGTTATGAGGGTGAAAACACCTTGGTGATGAGAGAGGTCAGAGGAGAATCTCCAGACTGGTTTGAGCTGACAGGAAGGCAACAATAACTCAAATAACCACCCCTGTGGTGAGCAGAAAACATCTCAGAACACTCATTACATCAAACCTTCAGGCAAATGGGCCACAACAGCAGAAGATTACATCAGGTTCCAGTCCTATCAGCCTAGAATGGGAATCTGAGGCTACAGTGGCCACTGTCTCACCGAAACCGAGCAGCTAAAGACTGGAAAAAGAGCAGTCGACATTTTTCCAATCTTCAACTGTTCAGTTTAGGTGAGCCTGTGACCACTGTAACAGATTGGATAATCGCATGAATAAGCAGGTGTACAAGTGTCCCTAATGAAATGGAGAATGACTACCAAGAAAACAGGTTTGAACTAGGACATGGATGAGTAATGATTTGACACACTTAAAATGTGATGGTTTAACCGCATTCCTGTGGTGCAATCTCATTACTTTTTCATCATTGCTTTTTCAGTTTAAACTATGCTGAGATTTAGGACCAGTCCTTAATTCCAAAGCTGCCAGTGTTCAGCCAATTTTAACAGCTTCCAGGAACTTTTTCTAGATTTCTGTGTATTTCAGTTCCTTTTTTTAATGACTTGCACAATTAACCTGTATATCATTTACCCTGAGCATTGCCAAAAGGGAGTATTCACCAGTGAAGTTTAGCCTTGCAAAACACCAAATCAACCGACACAGTGTCTCTGGCTGTAACCTTATGCTTTTCCTCTGTGCTCCATAACTCTGTGGATCTCCTTTTTCCTACATTGCACCATCTATATTGACTGTTTGTGAGTCTCTGAGTCTCTGAGGAAGGTTACTGTCAGATATGCAGTTCCTACCAGCTCGGCACATGCTGAAGAATGAAAAGTGTGCCTCTGCCTAATGGGAAGGATGAGGAGACATGCTGGTGTGTGTCAGTCTCTCTTACAATGCATTCATATGCTGATGGTAAAAATAATAATAATAATAATAATAATAATAATAATAATATGCAGTAATGTGCAATAGATAATGACTGCTGTGGAAGCTGCAGACCAAGGCAAAAAAGTTCATGTAAACGTTGCTATGGTGATTTGTCTAGATGCTACTGTAAAGTCAAAGCTGAGGAAATGAAAAGGTCCACATCATTTCAATTTACAAGCAGTGGAAAAGAAAACAGAAGGGTAAAAAAAAAAAAAAAAAACACAGCTGTGGAGTCAAGCTTCATGTTGTCTCTCAAACAGTCAAACAGTTGTTCTATAATACATGTTATTTCTGCAAATCTGCTTTGTGACAATATCTACTGTTAAAAGCACTATACAAATAAAACCGAATTGAATGAATACAGTTTGTGCATCAGCTAAAAGAACCAGGAAAAAAATGGCAGGAAAAGCTAAGAAAATGTAACGTTGGACAGAAGGCAGTGTGTGGTATTCAACATAGACAGAGATTTCTGTAGCCGTCTCTTCAAAAAGCACTGAATTTCTGGTTTTCTGTCAACCTCATACCATTAACATGGGTATGTAACATTAGACTGCATTAGACTCTGACATTTTGGCAGCTAGAACACATGATCATTGGCATTTCTGTGCCTCTTCAAGCCTGTTCTGTCTAAAAAAAAGAAAAAGAAAAACTCAAATGCCAAGGTGTGCATCATGAGAGCCTTGTAAGATCTATGTGTACTGAGAAACAATTAATCAGGCAAACAACCATGGCTCATGCATTACTAAATATGCTAATGGTATTTTTTAGCAATTTCATTTTGAAGAAATGACCAAATTATTAGTACTATTACATGTCATGCTATAATGTTTATATGCAGTGTCTTAAAAACCCGCCATTTGCTTTGTAAGTTTGGGTTCCACTTTGCGTTTTCCACAGCCGTAGATAAGCCCTCCTGGGTGAAGCTACATATTTTCCTAGCTAATCATAGATCATTTTCCTTTTAATTGGTTTTTCATTAGTTAAACTGGTTACAGCTCATTACCAAAGAGTCAATGATCCAGGGGAAGATGGCAGTTACTGCTGGGAATCTTATGTACCAGTGGTATCATGCCGCAACAGCAAAAAAGCTCTCTCATTAATTGTTGCGGAGCTCTAGAGAGTAAAGTCTGATTTGGGTCATGTAGGTCAGGTGTCAGAAAGATAGACAGGGACAGCGAGAAAGAGCTAGAGAGGAGGTTTCTATGAGGCTTCATATGTCAAATGTGTCGACCTCTACCTTGGAGGTGACACACAATTCTTTCCCTATTTATGTGACATGAGTTCACAGCCCTGAGGGAGCTTCATAAATTAGATCTCACCAGTGACTGTATTTCAATATCTGCCATTCCGGGACGTGCTGCCTTATCTGGTGTTGTTAATGTATAATCAGGAGGAACCTATTGCAACTTTCTGACTCCCAAAAACAAGGCTGCTTGTTACCAAAATGGCAATTAGCTGTAAAGTGAGCCTGAAGGAGTTCTTTGACCAAGTCTGCAGTTAATGAGCTCATAATTACTACAACATTGAGGTCCCTGATCATGGCATGAACAGGACTGCATTACTGAGAGATAGAAAAGATGATGAGGAACACATCTGAGGCATGTGTGAAAATAGTAAAATTGACAATTTGGTCAAAATACCCACAATGTGCCAAATTAAATTAAACCAAAATGAGCTAGATATGATTCATAGATACGATTCAAGTCTGCATTAATACATGTGATTTGAGGTCAGAGCTGGAGTTGCAAGGCATATTTTAAGACAAGACAATATAGAGTAGCATATAAGCAAACAAGAGACAATAGAGTATATAAAACAAAAGACAATATAGCAGCAGAGGGGTATTAAAATAAGTTAAAATAAGCAATTACACATATGTACAAAACTGTAGTGAATATATACATAGAATATAGATTATGTGCAAAATGGAAGAGGTGCAATTATGGGCTACCAATTTAGCCACGCTCTACGTGAGTCCAGCACAGTTTGTTATTTTCCCTGCATTAATGCATCTACTAAGTTTGATAATTAAATTGTGAGATGAATCAGGTGTCTTTAAACAGGGAAATTACCAAACAGTGGCATTCCAGGACTGGAACCTATTTATTGTTACTAGAAAATTGGCCATTTAAGAAAACTCCCAAACACTATGATGCATAGATTCTGTTGTAGCAAGATGTCTTCATTTTTTCAGATTGCTGTCTTGCTAACTGTGGAATAGCCTAATAGCTAATCACACATACAATTTTTATAAACTTTAGGGTGACTTCAATAGGCTAGCAATTAGCCCAACAGCTGTAAGTGATTTTTCTTTTTAACTTTTATCTATGTATATTGTCTCAATGGACATGTTTCTCAATGACCATTACTTGTCAAATCGAAATTCTAATTATAGAAGACATCTATTAAACAGTATTGCCCTAGGGTATGTTGTAAGTCAATAGTTCAGAATGAAGCTTAGTAAGAATTAGGACATGTCCAGACATGCTGTTTTGCTGAGTTTGAATAGGCAGGTTAGGACATGTCTATGGCTGCGGGTGAGAAGAGCTGGATCAGTTTCCAATTAATTTGCCTAAACCAAAATGGATTCCAATTAATTAATACAGATGTAATTTTGAGACGGAGCTAGGCAAAGTCACTTCTTATTCAGAAAGTGTTTTTAAAGATTTGTTTGTGTTTGTCTGCTGAAAATACTGTGTACACGGACCACTCTTTCTGTTGAAGGCTTATAAATAATACAGTGCTCTTCTCTGGACACATTAGCTCGACTGTCTTTCAATGGGTTACACACTAACAAACACTAATACACATACAAACACATGCACACAGGCAGACTGGAAGCACAAAAGATTTCCCCAAAGCTGTAGAGTATGTGACTCAACAAATAATAATCACGTGACACAATGTGAACATTTTGCCTATAGTTCAGCAAGGAGGCACATTCTCTCTCTCTCTCTCTCTCTCTCTCTCTCTCTCACACACACACACACACAAAATTTGCCTATTTGTTCTTCTACTTCTACACCAAGCTCTGTTTATGAATTTATGAATGATGACACATTAATCTAGTAAATGAACTGGTGATTTTTACGTTACATTTTACTTCTGGCTATTGGGTCACATAATAGATCTTTGGTCTTGAAGCAAAGAGGAGAGTTTCGATAAATCACACAAAACTGGCTGCAAATTCAGACAAAAACTTAATGCAAATACAATATTATGGTAAATCATGCTTATTTTATTAACCCCATTTCTCTCTCAAGCTAGTAATTGCCAGTTCTCCCCTATCACTTTCTTGGAGGAACGTCAAGCCAGCGAAAGTATCTTTTCGAAGTGCAGGACAGCTGAATGCACTTGGAGGAGAAACTAACTTCCCTCTGCCTGTATATATGAGCTCCCAGACGCCAGCGTGTTGATCTAATTGACAGGGAAGAGAGGAATGCCATCCTTCTCAGACAGCAGGGCCAATTATTCTCTCATGGACTCCTGATCAGAATTATAGAATTTTTGGTATTCGATCTCTCAGTCTTGCAAAGAACCACTTCATGCTGAATCATGCATACTTATAAGTATTATAAGAAGGAATCAAAACTATGAAAACACATGGAATTATGGCATAATCAAGTATGATACAAATCAAAACTACCTTATATTATATGAAGCTCTTGGCATTCTCTCAATCAGATTCATGAAACATCTATACAATAGTCTCTAAGGATATGTTGTATGCTGAGCACTTATTGGCTGACTACTTTTAAAATGTAATATTTTTGTTGTCACATAGTCATTAACTCCTCAAATTTTTCTACAAAGCAATTTTCAAATGTCAGCCTTCAGATTAAAATGTCTTTCAGATCATGAAAAACGTCGGTCTTGTGTCCATATTTTTGACACAAGCTTTTAACCCAGCCCACATCCTGCACACATTCAAATGCATCGGAATACACACACACACACACACACATTCAAATGCATTGGAATACACACACACACATACACTTACATACATACATACATACATACATACATATTTCAATTAGTGTCAGAGTTCATGTCCTATGTGGTTCAGCTTTCTGGGTGACATCAAATGCCAGTGTTTTGTATTAGTGAGTAGACCCTCTTTCACTGTCTGAATGAATAACAGCATCTATGTAGCTTTCAGAGTTTCTACAGATCATGAGAGTGAAATGGAGATGAGAAAGATTGCAGAAGAGCATTTCTTTAATAATAAACAATTAGTGTCAGTGGCATCATAGGCAAAATGAGGCTTATATACTTCTCTCTTTAAAGTAGAGATAGATTTCAGTTCTGGTTTCTGACTTGCACTCTTTCTCTCTATTTCTGTCTCATCTCATTTCCTTCTTTTGTTTATTGAGAACTTTCTGTTGACACTGCTGGGTTCTAGACAACATAACTGAAAAAAGAATGTTCAAAGTGCAGTACAACACACACACACACACACACACACACCAGGCACAGATTAGTCTGAAAGTCTGTTCACCACCAGAGTTTGTCTATCTATATTTATATTTTCGTCAATTTATGTTTAACTATCTGCATCTTTTTTTGCCTTGTTGACCCCAAATGGTTAAGTTTCTGAGGCATTCATCAGAATTTTGTGAGGTCAAATCCCAGGACTGCTGGAGAAGCGCTGAAGGGCTGCTTTGAGTGTACCCTCTGTCAGTTGTAAATCACTTTGAATAAATGCAGCTGCCAAATGAATAAATGTAAAACCAAGACAGGGTTTGTGCAATCTGTTTGTGTGTGTATGTGTAGGAGTACACGTACACAGCCATGACAGGACACGGATACGGTATCAGATGTATAATAGATTCTGCAAGAGTCTAGCTGCTAAATCATCATCCATATTTATCAGAGAAAAAGTTGCCTCAGCTCTTTTGGAAACATTAGCATCATAGCATAGATTCAATTACATTTCGATGTGATCCAAGCCTGGTCCTTTAAAAATAGACAAAGTCAGCAATGTACTACATTCCTGGCCATATAATATGAATATAGTAACTGAATATGAGCCAACGGTAACTAAAGCACCAGAAGCTGAAAGAGCTTCTGCATGTTCTACAGGAGTTTCAAGATGGTTGCACAAAATAAATTCAGGCCTGCGTATATCCCAAACACAAATTCCATTCAAGGATTCAGCAGATGTGGCCTTCTGTATGTGTTCCAAATACTGCCTAGAGGCAAGAACACATGGATGTGGTATGCATGCAAGAGAGTAAACAGCAAGTGGAAAGCAAGAGGAGACGAAGAAGAAGTAGATATATTGATTGAGACACAACTTTGCAACAAAAGCCAACTTCTGAAGATATGTATAATCCTGTTATCATGCTCTCGTAGAGCTGTAGCTGTTGACAGTTCGGGGTAACGGTTTGACACAGGGTACGATTTAAACTGACATCTCTGTTGGAACTAAAGATAAGCTTATCTATGTTTGCATAGCCATCTAGCTATGATGTCATGCCATTCTCAGACATTGCCCAGGGCCATTAACTACAAAAAGGGTTCACATGCAGATGAACTTTTTATCAGTATCATTTTTTTTTTTTCACCAGAAATCCAACAGCATGTAATCACTGATGACAGTTAGCACGTCACGTCACACTTTGCTTAAGACAAAAGACTTTGGCAGACTGAGACTGTCTCTGGCTAAGATATAAGTTGTAAAGTTTCCCAATAATGTATACAGCAAGCACATATGGTAGTAAAGCAGATATGTAACAGATATGTCCAAAGGAGTCAAAATTTTAAAATTTTGATTAATTTTACATGATGTTTGAACTTGAAACATATAAGAATATGCTGCTTGCTCACAGTTAGCTTTATTGTTTTTTTTTTCCTTTTTCAAATTGTGTAATGACTCACACAGATGTTTCACAGATGTTCCTTTTATAACAATATTTATCAGGCAATATAGTGTATATTAGGGGTGTAACAATATATAAAAATTTAAATTTCATATAATATGCTAGTGTCTCAATAAGATACTGTATATTTTCGTTGCAGCAAAAATAAGAATTGCTTGAATATGTACCCAAGAGTTCCATTTTCTGTTGATTAAAACATTCAACATTATAAAAGTACAATAACTGAAACATAATTATCATTAGTACTGGTGTGTGGTACTCTGACTTGGTGGATTCGGCACACTGTATTGTTACGGTTCTACCAGGAAGCCAAAAACAAAATGTTTAGGAGAAGCGTGTTTTTTTAAACCCATGTAGCCGCTCCTGATTCGAGATAAAGAAGACGTTTTAACCAGTGACTATTCTTTGTCTAACTCTGGCTGAAATAGTTTAATGAAATTTTATTCTACCTTCAAATGAACAAAATAACATAACTTTTTTTCTAAAATACAATTTCAATAATGGTTAATCTACATCAGTAAGGCATTACAAACATGCATTGATGCAAAAAACAGAGAGCATCAGTGCTTTGTTATTGTGTCTGCTATGTCTGCGCTTCATTAAAAAGATTTATTTCCATTTATCCTGATAACTATTCACACTTGTCTCTCATGCACAGCTGAGAGAACACACGTCTCTGCATTCACGCAAGCGAACAGCTCAGATGTTGAAAAGAGGTTTCCATGGAAACATTTAAGCAGTTACTTAAGATAAATGAATGAATAAATGAATGAAAGAATAACACAATCTCCTACTTTTAAAGAAAGAAAGAAAGAAAGAAAAACGGCTCCCACATGTGTTTTGGCCGTCAATGTCACCTAAAGAACCTAAAAGAGCTGAGCTGAATGGTTCATGAACGTCACATCACTAGTGCGCTCCTAATACAGTGTCAGAAAAGACCTGACACTACAGTTTATAGGTTATGGTTTGCAGGTTTTCTGGTTTTATTATTTAAAACCAATACAGCATACAAACCAAAGGGCTAGGCAATACTCAGAAATGTGGGACAGACAAATGGTCAGGTGATCAGCAAACAGGTATAAGCTAGACAAGACTAACTCAGTAAACACTAATCAGTATTTAAAGGGGGTAATGTGATTGCAAACAGCTGAGTGTCATTCATCAGTAATCAGGTAAATGTGAGCAGGTATGACTAGAGGTCATGTGATGAGGTCATGGGCTGAAGATCATGGGAACTGTAGTCTGCAGGTCTGGAAATTGCAGTCACGGATGTGAGAAACGAATATTTAATTGTATAAAGACAATTATTGGTAGTGAATTCTAACTTTCTGACTTTCATTTGCAACAGTCAAGAATAGCGTAATCATTATTAATCAGTTAATCATCAGTATTTCAGCACTGTCTTGTGATCTATACATAATAAACTGACAACTCTTGGTATTTTAATTTTTTCCCCCCATAATTACTAAGTTGCTATTTTATTAGGTATATGATAGCTGTATCCAAGCCATTAGTGAAACTGGCATTTCAGTGGATGTTTTACTATTAAGGAAGGATCAAAGGTTTGTTGTGAAGGCTGTTACACTACCAGCCTGCTGCTGAGATATGAAGGCATTACTTTGCTGGCATGTGTATCATAAATACTGCCCTTTAATATGACTTCCAGCTCCCTGCAGAGATGCCATCCTTTTAAATCTGTGTGAAAACTATATACACAGTAGTTAGACAGCAAAGAGGATATATAGTGATGTTATAAATTCTTGGTATTGTGTTTGCTGGACTTTTTCATCAGTTTAAGGGTATAAATGGGATCTGGTGAGGCAGCTATATAATCCCCACACATTTAAGCACACTGTAACTATAAACACTGGCCTCCATATAAAGTCTTGAGGTGATAGAGTAAAAGAAAACAATATAAACACACACAGACATTTTTTTTCTGGAAAACTATAGTGGACAGATGACGCTTCATAACACTATAAATAACAAATATGTGGATGCCCTCATAGCAGTATACATACTTTGTAACGAAAGTGACAAAGCTTTATTAGGCTTTATACACAGGATGCACTAAATAAATTACAAAAAATAGTCGTCAGTAGGTCATCAATCCAATAAAGCTTGAAATTCATGCAGCATATACAGTACATTGATAATAAGAGAGAATGTGCAGGCACTCATATGAAGCAAAATGCAACAATTACGAGCCCATAAATAAAAGGTTTATATTATTATGCACTCTTTAGTAACAACTTAGAAAGGGACTTGTATGGACATTCCACGTAATCTAAAGCCAATAATAAATGGATTAAAATGTAAAATTGTTGATATAGTGACACTTTCTTTAAGGACACATTTAACAGTCAGTAAGTTTTCCACCATGGCGAAGTCTTCAGGACAGAGGACGTTGTAATTTCCAGGTTCTCGGTAACATAAGCTGCAGGGTTTTTTTTGTTTTCTGCAGACTTTTGCAGATATTCCACAATGTTAAATGTACACTATATGGCCAAAAGTGTGGACACCTGACCATAACATACATATGAGGGTCTTCCCCAAACTGTTGTTTTTTTGTTTGTTTATTTGTTTGCTTGTTTTCTAGAATGTCTTTTTATGTTGTAACATTAAGCATTGTAGCTCTTCCCTGGAACGAAGAGGCCCAAACATGTTCCAGCATGACAAAGTGCCTGTGCACAAAGCCGAGCTCCTTGAAGACATGGTTTGCCAAGTTTGGTGTGGAAGAACCTGAGTAGCCTGTACAGAGCCCTGGCCTCAACCCCACTGAACATCTCTGAACATCAACTTTGCATCAGACCTTCTTGCCAAAAATCAGTGCACGACCTCACTAATGCTCTTGTGGCTGAATGGGCACAAAGTCCCACACTCCAAAATCTGGTGGAAAGCCTTTCCAGAAGAGTGGAACCTGTTATAGCAGCAAAGGGGGGACCGAAACCATATTAATGCCTATGGTTTTGGAATGGAATGTTCAAAGGTCAACCATCTACATACCTTTGGACTTGTAGTGTAACTATAAATGGATACAAAGTTTGACATGATGTTGTTTTAGTAATAAAAAAATGTAATTGTTGGCAAATTGTTGTGGCATAAGACAAATAAACACTTCAGGACATGCTGTTTTTGGAAACTATTCTATTTAATCTTATTTCACCCTTTCATGTTTTATTCCTTATATTTGTGTAGGTTATTAAGATGTATAATCATTAAGCCTGGGCCTCTCTGCAGCTCAAAAGCAACTTCACAAATCAGAAAAAAAAATTGCCAACACTTCCTTTGTGCACAGTCTGTGTTCTCACCTCAAGACCTGTGTTCACACTCGAAGAACCAAGGTTTCACATGAAACTGCATGAATTTATAGAAACTGGTGCTTTATTCTCACAAAGCCTTGGCTTTATGTTTCATTTAATATTATTTTAAGAGATGATCAACTAACTCCAAAAACAATAAATGTGTAATACAGTGCCTAGTAGTTTTGTTTCTATAATACATGGGAAGATTTGGAGCACATGGCTACTGAGCACAAAAAAACATTCCTTTTTCCATTAAACTATTGGTATAGATTGTGTTTCACTTCAAAGGTACATAGTTGTATACAAAGGACATAAACAATAGAGCCAGTATCACTTAACTTGGCCTACTCATAATACTTGATAAAATCTTGTTAAAATATTTATGGTTTGGAGCCATTTTTTGTAGTTATTTACAGTCAGCTCATATATTTATATTCACATTGTAAAATGTTTTAATGTATATATACATTGATTTTTGACTATCATTATTACTGTTAGTAGTAGTCGTAATAGTAGCAGTAGTCACGTTATACATATTAATGAATGTTACAGTTTGGCTTGTTAGTAACATGTAAGAAAAATATCAGCTATTTCACAATCAACCTTCAAAATGATGTCCTCTTTGTGAAAATATTAAATATATAGTATTATATGAGTATCACATATGAGCAGATGTTGCTTTGTAAAGGTATATGTGTGCTTGGAGATTTAGTGTCTGTGTAAAGGTTTGGGTAAATGTTTGGTGTGTGTTTGAGTTTATTAATAACACTACTGAGGACGTACTGTCTGTGAGGAGTTTCGCATGTTCTTTCCATGTCTGCTTGGTTTCCTTTGGGTTTTTTCCAGTTTCCTCCCACCTCAAAGAAACATGTCAATAGGTGACCTGGCATCCCAGCCAAGCTCTATTCCCAACTTGATTCCAGCGTTCCCAACGATAGGCACCGGACAATCCTTACCAGGATGAAGCAGTTACTGAAGTTGAATGAATATTAAGGATGTTACCCATAAAAGGCATCTTCCTGAATGATGTTAATGCAGTGCCATCGACTCGATTTTGTCAGGCCATGACAGCATTCAAGGTAGCAGTGGGAGCGTTTGTTGAGATATTTGATGAATGTAAAATTACACAAATGGGGTTAGGGGAGAAAATTAACAAAAACAGCACCTCTAAAAATTCCCATTTTATTAATAAGCACATGAATGACAGCAACTCAGCATGCATTTTTACATCTATTAGTCACCTGACAGATCAAATCATAGACAAACATGATCATGATGGAAAAAAAAAAACAATCGCGTTATCCTGCTGAGAAGTGCACACTCATAAACTGTCATAATATAGTCATGCTTCCACCTGTTACTACACACACACACACACACACACACACACATACACACAGGCGCATGGCCACCCAAGAACCTCACAGCTGGTTTAAAGGAAGTGGGTACACTTCTACCACCTTCAGCCACCTACCACCTTCACTTCTACCACCGTTAAACAGAGGGCTGACTTACGTGTCAGGACCATATTGACTTGGGTGAGACGCGAGAACTTGTCAGTTGTATAGACATGCCGCTTCATTAAAGAGACAGACAACGAGAATGAGTGAGAGAGAGAGAGAGAGAGAGAGAAAGTTAAATTATTAAAACACAAAAAGAAAAATATCTAAAACACTGGACAGAAGCAACAGCTCAAAAAAGTAAATTAGAATGTTATCTGTCCCTAAACAGAGAATATATATTGGCAGAATACCTGAGCACAGTGATCGACCCTAAACTAAGAAAAGTCCTGACCATGTAGAGACTCAGTGATCACAACCTCTCCATAGAGACGGGCAGACACAGACAGACCTGGCTAGCAGAAGAAGACAGACTGTGCCCCCACTGCACACAAAATAAAGTGAAAACAGAACTGCACTTTTAAACAGCATTCCTTAATTATACACATATTAGGGAAATATTTCTTCCCCACTTCACAACCCATGAGAAAGACTGATCACAACCCATGAGAAAAATCTAATGCTAAACAAGAACAAACTCCCACAGCTGCTAGGAGAAACCTCAGCAAGCTCAATCCTGGCTGCCACTTTTGTGAAATCCTGTCACGACAGAAGAGTAACCAGTGGAACAGGACCACCAACCACACAATAACATCAACACTGTAAACCTGTGTAAAATGCCCAGAAACATTTGGGTAATAAAACAAATCATTGTGTGTTTTTTTTTTTTCCTTCTTGTGTGTAAATGTGTATGTCTGTAATGTAATGTTACCAATGCTTTGGCAATGTAAAGCCCTTTACCATGCCAATAAAGCTATCTGAGAGAGAGAGAGAGAGAGAGAGAGAGAGAGAGAGAGCAATGTCCAGAGAGCAGTCTGAACATCTTTGATTGGGGATGTCAAGATAACTGAGTGACTGCCTCGAGGATAATCAGTGTTTACTTTGTGCTGGTTAATGTGCTTTTGTGTGTGAGTGTGTGTGTGTGCGTGAACACGCGTTTGTTAGACGAAGGACGTGACAGACTGAGAAAGGCCATGTTGGCTTAGTGGGAACTGAAATCTGTTCAAATAGATCAAAGACTGCAATAATACCCAGCATGGAGGCACAGAGGGAGAGGGATGTTCGTGTGTGTGTGTGTGTGTGTGTGTGTGTGTGTGTTGGCATCTCAGATACCTGGACAGGCCCAGTGATACAGAAATTATCCCTAGGACTACAAAGCTTTCCAGACAAACTCCATACTAAACAAGTTGATTTCTAACACTGAAATGTACAGTCTAGATATGATCCAAAATGCACTAGATGCTCAACTGCATGCATTACAGCACATCGGTATACTTAACCTGGCTCTG
The DNA here is from genome assembly GCF_027358585.1 of Pangasianodon hypophthalmus. Taxonomy (NCBI): domain Eukaryota; kingdom Metazoa; phylum Chordata; class Actinopteri; order Siluriformes; family Pangasiidae; genus Pangasianodon; species Pangasianodon hypophthalmus. Next base: position 12,464,670 of record NC_069722.1, on the reverse strand, counting down.
GACAGTAGTGTAAAGCAGTGACACTGCACATTGGCAGAGGTGGACAGTAACAAAATCTTAAAAATATTACATAGTAAATCTAAATAATAATATTAAATGTTAAATATTTGTTAGATTTAGTTTTGATCACTGTTACAGAGTAAAAAATATGTATTTAACCCCAGAAAACAATAAATATAAGCTAACTAAAAGACAGTATGTGCAACTTTTAAATGCTTAAAGTTTGAGAACCAATCAAAATAAAGAAATTTCCTGCTGAAGGTCTTTGCCAAATGTTCAGTGAGCAGCAGCAATGCCTGAGACAGTGGAGACAGATGAGCATCCCTGGCCCAATTCATCAGGTATCTTCATTTTTGAAAGCTAAACAGCATGATAATGATCTGCAAATGCTTTGCTAGATAGCTAACTGTGTTACTAGCAAGCTACTGAAACCCCAACAGCATTTGGCTAAGTTAGCTAGCAAGCTAACATTACATTTCTTTATATAATGTTGATAATGGAGGTGGTGCTCACGTTAGCGTAGCTCACTGGTTAGTTAATTGTTGATGAATATAATTGGACTGGAATGGACTGGAATGTAAATATAATTGTTTAATAATGTATTGCTCAGATGCAAAACATTTTCAGATTAGTTAATTTGTGAATTTTAGACATATAAAAATGTAATTTGTAGTTGTTTTTAACCAGACAGCTTGAGAAATTTTCTTGATCACTACTTTTTTCCTTTTATCCAAATGAATTATTACTACAGTCGCAGTACTTCTACTTAAGTCAATGTGTTTTGTAGTCTTTCCATCCACTGCATATTGCCACTTCCATTCTAATTTCATCTGTGCCTCAGAAACACAATTAGATGATCAAGCGCACAGCTCACTGAGGGGATGAGGAATATATCCATGAAATAGGAGGAGGATAAATAAAGGTCAAAGTGTGCTTCACTACCCTGATAAGACACAACACCTGCCATACACGTGCCATTTCAGTCCAGTTCTATGACCTCTTCATTCCCAGCAAATACACACACATGTGCCAAACTCAAAACACTGACAGTTGGACCAATCAGTTTCACCCACTGAGACCCTACTGAATTCTCGATCAATGACATCCACCCACTATTTTCTTTCACTCACTGTTTGTTGTTTCCCTTCTTCTCTTTCTACCTTTGCCCTCTTATTCCTCACACGGTTTTCTAGTCAGCTTTTACAAAATTACATGGCACTGTCCCAAACTCCACAGGAGAGACTGGCACAATAGCAGAAGTGTATGTGTGACAAGCTGTTTTATAATGCAGTAAGTACTGATGGACTCCAAGTCAGCTGTGCACACTGCTAAGTGTTTTGGCCAAAGGTTTGCATCTATAATCTCTTGAGCACATTCTGTGACACAAACATATACATGTTAGCAAGCTGATACAGTCATCCATCCAGTTTTTGGACCATTTGTCCTACACAGGGAACTCAGGGCACAAGGTGGGGGACACCCTGCCTTTGGACTGGGGGAGGAAACCCCTCGAGCACGGGGAGACCATGCAAACTCTGGACACACAAGGTGGAGGCGGGATTTGAACAACCAACCCTGGAGGGTTGAGGCAACAGTGCTAACTAAGCCACTGTGCCCCCACAGTCATGTAAAGAAATATCCAAAAAAAAAAAACATAGCATATTATACAAAGTCTCACTATTGCCTCAGTGGATAATTTCACCTGGATAATGTAGACTTGTACGGCTGCTATAATCATAAACACTGTCTTATGCTCATCTCAGGACTCTTAATCACAATAATGTTGATATTGAAGATCTTTCAACACATGGTACTGTTTCACTTTATAGTATACAATCCCACTATCTAGAGAATGGGTTCCCTTTTGAGTCGGGTTCCTCTCAGGGTTTCTTCCTTATGCAGTCCCACTGAGTTTTTCCTTACCATTGTCGCCTCTGGCTTGCTCATTAGGGATCGAAATCTACATCCATATTTGTGTAAAGCTGCTTTCTTTTGTCCGTTGTTGATAGTGCTATACAAATAAAATTGAATTGAATTGAATATCATAATAATTGAAATAGTTTGTCAGATTTCCAGACAGTTGGAATTATGGCACACATGTGCACCACATTCCTAGTACAAAACAGCTCGATAGAAACTATTCAGCTGAGAAGAATAGTTCAAAGCTTTTCTCTAACCTGGTCCAGCCTTTTTCCACATGTGAATTAATGTTCTTTTGATCTGTTACTTTTCTTTGATGCATCCTGCACACTTCACTACTCTATTCTGGCTGACTTTACTTATTAGAGTTCTCATCTCTCCATCTCTCGGTTTGATCCTGGGCCTACTTTAGTAAGGAGGATATGTGTCCTGAATTAAGGAAACTGTGCTAAGGACAGAATAGAAAGGCCTGAGTCACTGTAGCCTAGCAAAGCCTTAAAGACAGAAGGAAAAACAGATATGCAGGTCTGCAGTCTTTCCAGCTGCTAGTATCTACTACATTAAGGCAATGCTAAATGTTTGGAAGTCTAGTCTTCAAAGAACTGTTTGTCATTTTTAGAGCCCTCTGCTGCCTTTTAGAGGAATTGCAATTATAAAGAAAACACTGGCAAACCTTCTCAGTTCCTCTAGCGCTTTCTTTGTTGGAACTAAGTATGTCTTGTGTGGAACTAAGTATGCCTTGTGAACTGCTTATTAAGGAAATGGGGGCAAAGCTGAAGAGTTCTCTTGTGGCTGTGTCGAATTTCAGGGCCTGAAAAATCCTTAATCTTGAATAAAACAGAAACCTGCATTGAAGAACTAGTCAGATTCAATGAATTGCAATATTACGAATCACAGTTCCTCTATAACAGGGGTATTTAACTAAATTGTATAAAATTCCTTTCTTGCAAAGGTCCATATAAGCAACCTTTTAATGCTTGACAATTAATGGTTAATTTATGTTTTGTTTTGGATTGGTGCTTCACCTTGCTGCTTTTGACTTGTGCCATGGACTCTGAACAGATCAGTTTTGTATTTCATCATGTTAAGAAAACTAGTGTTGCTGAACTACACTGATATGTTTATCGTCCTGCTATAGTATCTTTTCAAGTACTCATTTAAGCTGACTGAAATACTTTGCATTTGATGCATCTGGACTGTGGCCCAAAAGTTAACAACCTCTGCTCTATGATATGCCAGAAAAAGATTTTAGAAATATGATTATTATAGGTCTTGAATCCCTTAAACATTTCACATTGTGCCTTTAAAATTAATCACTGGCCTGCAGCCTGCTTTCACATTTACTGAGCTGGCATAGTTTCAAATACAAAGAGATTCAAAAAATAAACTGTGAGATTCTTAAAATTTTTGAATATGTTTTATACATGTAATTGTGTTAAAAAAAAAAAAAAGTACATATACCACTCTGTTGGATGTGAATAAAGCTGCGTATGTCTGTGGGGGAGGTACTAAACAGTGGCTAAACAGGTGCAGGGTGATGCTGCCAGGACTTTACACACCAAACACACAAGTCAATCAGACAAACTTCACTGAATAACACAGACTAATGACCAGCTGTACACTTGATAGAGAAATAGTGGGATGTGAGATTGGAATGTAAAGATACGGGGGGGAAATGAAAAAGACAAATGAAGAGAGAAGTAGGAGCAGGAGACCTATTGAGAGGAAGGCAGGGACAGAAAGAGGAAGTGGGGAGCATGTAAGGGCACTCATAACTGGAACACTCAACACACCACAGCAATGAGTACAGCTGGGACACTTGAGTCGATGGCTAGGTTATATATAGACAGAGAGAACTGAGAATGCCTCTTACACACACTACACACACACACTGCACACAAGCACCCAATAGTCCACCAAGCTCCAGCACCTCAACCTCAAAGAGCACCATGTCAACCATTCCCACTTCACTGTGGATATCCCCTTTAGAGATCCTATTGGCTGAATAGCCCTTGTCACTCTTCCTGATGCTCCACCCAATTACACTTACCTTCCCCTGATGAAGGCATGACTGTTGGCAGCTTATTTCCAGCTATGAACTTAATACACAGTCAGGACAAGGGCACAGACAAGATTACTGTCTGTAAAATTGACTGCTTGCACAGTGCTAATCCATTAGCAGAGAGGACAGGGAACATGATTTAAAGCGAGTGTTATGAGCAGGTTAAAAAGCTTTGGGTATGGGAAACAAAAAGGGTCAAAAAACTGGACTATCATAACTAAAGACTAATAGCCTTCCCTTTTGCCTATGTGTGTGTCTCTGCCATAATTGGGAGCTTGAGCAAGGCCCTTAACCCCTCAACTGCTCAGCTGTATCCTGTCTCAAATGAAAGTCACTTTTTGATTAAAAAATTTGGATATTTACTACAATATGATTATATATTGAAGTTTATAGTATACAACAAGCTTTAGATATCAATATCCAGTGTAAAGAATTTATACCATTTAGACCCAACTTTAAGACAAACAATTCTCAAACAAAATGACTATGATTTTTACCTTTCCTGCTTTATTTCCTATTATTGTATGCCATATACCGTGGTACTGTTTTGGGGTCACAGACAAATTGTGGCGATTAACGACCTTTAACTCAAGGTCTACAAGGTGCCAAGCTTGTGAAATCCAGTACTCTGACATCTTGTGAGATGTCATTAGATTAGACACTAAAGATCAGCAGCTTGAATAAAACATGTGCAGAGTGTCAGTTTAAAAATAAGGAGGTGGAGTAAGGATTAATAACTGATTACAGTGCAGCTGACAAAAGGTTAAGGTTTCTTTTGGGGTGTTAATCCAATTGAAAAAGAACAAGTATGGTATTGCTTAGGGTGGCGCAGTGGCATGGCTTTTGCGCCTCATGGCTCCGGGTTCCCTGATTCAATCCTGAGCTCGGGTTACTGTCTGTGTGGAGTTTTACATGTTCTCTCAATGTCCATGTGGGTTTACCTGGGTTTATCTGGGTTCTCCAGATCCTTCCCAACTCCAAAAAACATGCCAGTGGATTGGTAACACTAATTGTCCCTAGGTGTGAATATGTGTGCATGGTGCCCTGTGATGGACTGGCATCCCATTCAGAGGGTATTCCTGCCTTTCACACAATGCTCCTAGGATGGATCCACTACAACCCTGACCAGAAAAAATAGATACTTGAGATAATTTTATTCCTTTTGCTTTTTTCAGATGGTGATAATACAGCGGATCTTCTTGTTTATGAAAATCTTAGCAGATGAAGAACAGATGCAGCATGCTGCAGACATTTTTCTAATAGTTTTTGTATTGAACTGCAATACTGCCTTATAAACACTGGTTTAAATCTGATAGCGCCAGTGTATAAAATCACCCACCATGTATTATTATGCGCATTGTATCTTTTAAGAGATGTCCCATATGATTCTCACCATTAGGAGTGCATGCGGGGGCTTGCAGATGTGTGGTGTGTAATAATGTTGGGGCTGGAGGATGGTAGGAAATTGTGTGGGTGTGAAGAGTGACGCCATATGCGCATCACACGCACAAATACATTAACAGCAGGAGCACTCCAGCCTTTAGATCACAGACTGCTGGGGGAAGAGCTTCTGTAGTAACAACAAAGAGAGACTGATGCACTACCAAGGTCAATATTGACAGTGTGCAACAGATGCCTCGAGCCTTACCTAAAGATCAAGGTCTGATACCCACACACGGGTCCTGATCCACACACACACACACACACACGCACACACACACACTGACCTTAATGCAATGTGCACACATAAAAGCAAACATCCTTGAGAGAGAGTGGGCGAGAAAGCAAAAGGCTATCAGAAAGAGCACTGTGACAGTATGATTGCAAGGTCCTAAATGCTTCACAAAACACACACACGCATACGCACACACACACGCGCACACACGCACACAAAGAGACATAATGAGTGGTTGTCAGTCATAATATGAACTTATGATTACAGCAATGTACAGAAAGCAGACAGGGATGCTTCTGAATCACAGTGGTTAGGGGCTTAAGTGTGAACACAAACATACACAACACACACACACACACACACACGCCCAAGGGTCTCAGTGACAGAGCAGCTGGCTGGCTTACGTAAGTGCTGCCTCCTGAGCCATGTAGGGAAGGTTGAGTGAGCAAACAAGGAAGCCTCCCTCCCTCCCTCTCGCTCTCTCTCTGTGTAGGCGGCTTGGGCTTCGCTTGCGTCTCTCTTCATGCTACAGAAATCCACCAGCTAATTTTGTTATCACTTGTCACCACGTAGGCCATTAGAATACACACCATTTTCCGAAACAAGTGAACATGTCAATTAACACAGGCATGAACACAGGCATTATGGGCTGATATGGTGCTAAAGCAGCAGCATTTAGGGAGATGAGCATCTGCTGATTTGTGCAAACTCACACACACACGCACACATTGGGGGTAGTTGACTTATCTCTCCTACATGCATATTCGTAACCACCTATAGTGAAAAGTGTGTGTGTGTATGTATGTGTGTGTGTGAGACATCAGTAGCAGAGACCCATCTGTACGCCAAATCTGCCTCATCAGGCTGTTTAGTTACCATGAGTGGTAGAAGAGAGGGAGGTAGAGAGAGATGGGAGGAGTGGTTGCGATGTAATTTTACTCAAGGCTCTCTCACTCTCAGACTAATCCAAAACTGCCACCTTGTGACACATGAGCAAACTGCATCTAGCTTCAATGCTTTTATTTTCTAACTTCAGTGTCCTTTCTTTTGTTTATTGCTTTGATATTCAGCAGCGATACTGCATAAGTGATGCAGTCAACCTTTTTTTCTTAGATCCCTTATGTGAAATCAATCGAGACTTTCATAAAGAATTGTAGAGTATAAAGCTTTAACTCTAACGTAAAAGCAGATACAACATACCTGTACTATTTTAATACTTTTTTTTTTAAGTATGAAACCTTGCATCTTCTCAATAGCATGTAAATAATTGTAATAAATAGCCTCCTATAATTCCAAGCTTTTTTTAATGATACCATATTTATGACTGTTATAATAATCATAACACAAGCTATTATTTCGTTTGGCCCGACAGATTTATAGTCTGTTTCTTATAATACTTTCTATGAAGTCTGTATTCCCAAAGCTTTATGACTGCTTATAATTCGTCAAGGTCTGGTTATAGTGCATTAAAAGTATTTGTATATATTCTAATAATGTTTAATAAGATTTTAAGAATAGCATTGCAGCATCACAGATTGAGGGTCCCCAATTCCATGTGTTTCCTCCAGGTTCGTTGGTTTCCTCCAACCTCCCAGTAGGCAGATTTGCTAATCAAAAAAAGTTCTAATTCACATATTCTGTTGGTTTAGTTAGACTTTACAATAACTCTATAATAAATACAAGTGTTTGACACCTGTAATATGACACCGTCATCACATGAGCAGCGAAAACAAATCTGTGAATCAATGCAGTGAACTCACGTAAGAGTCATTCTGTTTGGATTCATTTCTTCATTCATTTGTTAATAAAATAAACACCCTCACAGTGTTAGTGTCCGCTGGGAGGCATTTTTTATGTTTTTTGGTGTGAAAAAAATATGTCGCTCACGTTAATGTAAATTTTACCAGAAACTGGCAGCATTTTTAACACCTTGGTTCTTGTAAGAAGGACTAAAAAAGAACTGCAAACAGACCAGCAGCTGCTGTTAATTCCCATGAAATTGAGTTTATTAGATTGTTAAAAATAAGGCTATGATGCTGTTTTAGCAAACATTGAACAGGAAAAACCACAGTAATGACAAGCTGTGACAACCACAGCACATCCTGTGTCGTCTAAGGGATCAAGCAACCGTCCACACATACGCACCCACACCCACACCCACACACACACACACACACACACACACACACAGTTCTACATCAGTCATACACACTCACACTAGTCCACCCAAAAAGGTGGCAATAATCAGGGATTTGAACAAACACATTGCAGTGTCCTTTTAAAAAAAACATGCATAGCTTAGTACAATGAATGTTGAATTCCAGATGATCCACACAGAGGTTATTCTGTATATCCTACATATTCCGATCCATGATGTTACACTTATCAACCAGTAATAATGCAATTCCTTCACAATGTCTGCAATAACACACCACATAAACCCATTTTGAGAGCCTGATATTACACAAACTGTTAGAATGTTCATGTATAAAGTTACATTCTGAACCACAAAATTCATTATGAAAAAATAAATACTGGAATGGCAAAATACCTATATGAATATTCCCTTTCTGGAATAAAACAAAATCAGACTGCCTGTTATTTATTTCCTTCAAATACAAAAAAAAAGTTAAACACTGTAAAAATGACACAGAGATAAGAATAAGAACAAACTGGTTTCAGCATCGAAGACCAGATGTGTAAACACTCAAAACAAAAATGAATGCACAAAACCCACTGGCTTAGTTCATGGAAACAAACAAGGTAAGGTGCGATGTAAAGTGGTTCTGATAAAATCCCTGTCAAGAAATGAGGCCTTTAAAAAATTTGATCTTCAATATGAAAATTTTGTAGTGAATGTCCAAAAAACAAAAAGCCTACATGGAATGCAAGCAACTAGAGGCTGTTATGCATTTGTTCTACGATTTTTCCTTTGGTAACAGGCTAGCCCCTTTTGGAAAAATAAAAATACATGTGTTGCTTTTTAGAATAAGTGTAGATCTACGTTTAGATCTAATTACGTTGGTCACTATTTTAAAGTGCCAGAAAGCTCTAGCCTACAGGTGCTACCACAGGAGGCAGAATCTAGTGCTAGGGCCTTAACAACACACTGGACTGCTTCATTCACACAGACACACACACACACACACACACACACACACACACACGACAAGACAGACTAGGCCTTTAAGGTTCTAGGACAATGCAAAGAGGACACATGCCAAGCAGATAGCAAAAATAGCTTTCTGTTGCTCTAGAAATATCACACGATGCTACTGCGACACCAGTCACAGTGCACACAAGTCGTAGCCTCTCTCTGTCTGTCTCTCTCTCTCTCTCTTGCACAAAACAAATGACTTGAACATGGGAACTTCCCTTATATATGTGCAATTATATGAGCAGTCATGGTGTAAACTCAAAGTATGTGTTTCCTTCACTGGTCTCTGTGCTTCAGTACTCTACTGGAGTACTAGGCTTTTTTTTTTTTTTTTTTTTTTGGACTGGCCATTCACAAAGCCCAGTCACTAAAACTGTACAATTACAGTCCTGGATGGATTCATTTACTCCCTTTCATTTTCCTTACTTCTCAGATTCCCTTTGACTTTATGCCTTGGCGTGAATGAAAATAGAACGTAGTAAAACTTCAAAGAAAACACAAAAACAAAAGTAACCCTTATGAAATGGGTTTCTGTACGTCTTCTAATAATAATCATGGGAATCATAATTCTAGTAATTTGTGATAAAAAATGTAACAGCAGGCCACAGGGTGGCTTGAGGGGCGGAGTTCTCTGTTGAACCTGAGGCAGTGATTGGCTGCTCACTCGTCGTTGTTGGCAACCTGCCAGACTATGATGTGGCTGCGCTCGGTTTTGGTGGGAGCGGCGGACTGCAGCTGCAGGGTGGGTTCTAGAGATTCCTCATCCTCAGCTACTCCTGCTCCATCTTCATCACCTGCCAGACACACGTCAGAATTTGAGTACTAGAAAATATAGTACTGTTCATAATGGAGAATGGAGAGAAGTGCAGAAGCTCACAAGTTTGTAGTGTTCTTACCCATCCTGAAGTCGATGTAACCCTCTCCTCCACTCATGACCAGCATAAACTTGGGATGCTGCTCTCGTGAGGAACTGTTGGAGGAAGGAGAGTCTGAGTCTGGGGTCATGTAATCAGGTGCTGCTGCTGCTGGAGGAACAACTTGACCTGAAAAAAAAAAGCCACAAAAACAAAATCTGAGCTAACACTGCCATTTCACGACAGCTTACAGTCAGATATAAATGTGTGGAGGTCAGATGTTACTGTTTCTGAATTCTGGAAAACGAGATGAAGAATTTTTTTTTTTGGTCATAATTGGGGTTTTCTTCATATAATATAATTTGACATCTCTACTTAAAAATATATACAAATTGTACCAAAATAGCATGGAAATGTTTTTATTTAGTCTACTTTCTAACGTTAACTTGGCTGTCTGCCTGCAAAGATCATGCTGTGTAAGGAGCCCGCTTAACAAACACAGCTGTAAATGCAGTTAGCCTGTCTAAAGAGGTCTAAAACCTCGCTAGCTAAGTGTGCTTTTCTCAGGATCATGCTTTTGGATAGTATTTGGAAAGCTATATGCCACGGACATAAGCCTAAGCAATTCAGATCAGATGAAGATGAGTCTCGAATGCAACAAGAAACTTTTACCTCAGGTAATCAGACAGAGACTGATGTGGATGATGCTAATACTCAAAGTGAGAACATTTCCTTCTATAAAGGCAGAATGATTAGGATAATGTAGCAGTAAATAAATGTAAAGGTAAGCTGGGCATCTTTCAGTGGAATTGGAATGAAATCTTTAAATGCAATTTCCTTACATTTAACTTTTGGGGCCAATCAGATTTTAAAATACTAGAACTTTACTTCTGGTTGAGATACATGCGAGTTAAAACCATATTTCAGTTCAGCGAAATATGTATTTTTCAGAACCATTTATAGGATTTGAAATTGTAAGTTGACCATGTGAAGGGTTTTCCCAGGCTACACATGTACAAACACTAGAGGTATACCTAATATGTGAGTACCTTCACTGGCCATTTTATCAGGTAAAACTACAATATAGGCCACTTTGTAGGTATACAGTTAGCGCTTATCTGTTGCTATGCTCTATTTGTCAGCCCCCCTCTACCCCATACGTTAATGGACAAGGACCACCAGTGACCAGATGGATGATGGACTACTCTTAGCACAGCAGTATGCTGACATGGTAATACCACATCTTTGCCTGGTTTGTGTCATTGCTGGGTTAAGAACAGCTCATAGTGATTTAAGTGTACATGATAAATGCCAAAATGTTCCTAATAAAATGGTATATTTACATTCTTTTTCTATATAATACCTGGCACCGCAACGAAGAACTTGACTGCATCTCTGTGACCATGGAAGCAAAGCTGAGCATGGGCCATAGAGCAGTAGGGCACATAGGAGCCTGACGTCCCACTGTCCACACTCTCATCCCCGAATACGCGTACTGCGCCACCAGGCCGGCTCGCTATCGCACCAACACTCCTATTAGCTGCAGTTAAGAGGAAAGAAACAGCCTGTGTTAACTGTGAGGCTCTTTGCAAAGTCACAATGCAAGTGTTCTCTTTTGTATTAAGTTTTTCATTTTCATGCTTTAGTGCAACCAGAGCAAGATGCACAGACAGTCTGTGTGGGCTCAGAACACCTACTACTGAGAAGAGCTTAACGTTAACGGTTAAAGCAGATGCACTCGAGCTATTAAGCAGATCAATATCAGGCCAGTAAGAGAGAAAGAGAGACAGACGATGAAGGAGAACTTGTAACAGGAAAAAAGAGAGGGGACTATCCAATACTGGATAAAGGGCCATATTCAGAGTAAAGCATGCATAGTGAAGAATTAATACCAAAATTGAGAATATGAGTATTTAGACCTTAGACATAACTATAACTGGTCAATCCTCACTAGAGCTATGTCAGGCATGTCCCAAAGGATAGAGTCCACAGGAAAGAAACAAGACCTTAAGAGATTATTTATGCAGGGATGAGGATGGTGATAGAGAAGTCTGGGCTGACCTTCTCAGTCTGATGCCACTTCAATCAGGAAAAGCAGAAGGAAAATGAATGAATGAATGAATGAATGAATGAATGATAGGGATATATACTGCTTGAATCTAAAATTGGTAAGATAAACACTACTGAAGAACCCATCTTCTACACGAGCACTGTCACCTCTTCTACACAAGCAAAATCTGACAAACTTAAAGGAATGGCCTGCAGGTAGCTTTACTCATCTAAATGGGCCACCCAAAAAATGATCTGAAGCACCTGCATAAGCCAAGTCTGAGTACAGAGAGAACAGATAATTACCAGAACAACTAGTGACATTTCCTTTGCCTTTAAGGTGCTGACTCTAAATATGGCCCAAAGTGAATAAAGTAAATCAGAAACAGTAAGTTAGAGAAAAAGACAGAGAGAGAGAAAGAGAGAGAGAGACCCCATTCATCAAAGTTGCATATATGTGTGCGTCAAATAAGGTCGTAAGCCGAGCAAACACTAATTCCACCAGCAGTTTCTGTATTCATGAATTTCATCTTTGCACTTCAATCTGCGCTCTTCTCTACGCAACTTTGACACCGTAAGAGCCAATGAGCGAAAACGAGAGAAAACAAAGAGAGGACAATCAAAAAACTACCTAAAGATAAAGAAGCTGACTAATATGCAGAGGTAAGCGCAAGCTAGTGTGTAGCAGCAATTAGGGGTCTTATTGCAGCCAGTTTGCTAAGCATGTGGCACTTTTCCCACTCACCCCTCAGCCCGAGAACTCCATGCTGCAGACCCAAGGCTATCGACAGAAGAACCCGGAGGAGAGTCAGAGATAGGACAGTGAAAGGCAGAGGAGAAGACTGGAGAAGTGTGGAGGTAGACGATATTGAAGCCTACTTCGTATGTGGCTTTACGCCTTTTCTACATATAAGCCCTGTTATTCTGAAATCCTGCACCTGTTCAAAAATATTTGCAAACTCACACTCTGATAGAGGAATAGAGATGATCACGCCATTTCCTGTCCCGACCCAGAGCCGCTTACAGGACACCATGAGAGCTGTGATTCTCACAAAAGAGAAGCCCAGTTTACCTGTGCCTGTTAAAGCAGGAGAGGAACAGAGAGAGAGTCAAATACCACACACAAAGCTCAGGATTAAACATAACCATTTTAAATATATAGGACTGATGAAACTACAAACTATCTTCACTTCTGATCATGCAGTTGATATAAAAAAAATCAGTACATTGCAACTGAGGCAATATTGTGTAAATTCAGTATGTGTGACAGAACTTTTCAGGTGAACAAATGAAAACAGGCCTTAACACATTCCCTAAATGTTGCAGTTTAAGCAATACAGCAATACATCTCTGAGTTTCCCTTCCCATAGTTCTTTAAATGCCTTAACCAAAGCTAAAGCTAGAAATTAAGCTTCCTCTTCGTCCTCCTGCTCACCCAGCATCTTGCTGACATAAGGCTCAATGTCCACATCCTGGAGATGCTGGAAAGTGTGTGCATGGAATAGACGCAGGGTGGAGTCCAGCCGGATGGAGACCCAGATTCCATCACCCACCCAGGCCAACTGACGCACCTGGCTCTCCTTCCGCGGGTGAGCGTCAAATGACTTCTGCAGACACACACACACACACACATTATAGTTTATAACTGTATACTGCCACAAACAGAACAAACATTATCAGTAGGGCTGTACTATGGGCTCTCATAAACCACAAAATAATTTTTTATAATTTATATTATTATAAAAAAATTCAATTGTTATTCTCACGGAAATAACTTTAACTATGTAAGATCACTTTTTTGTAACATGTTGTCCAAATTTAGATTTTATTACAAAAGTATTATTATTTTTTTTAAACCCATGTCAGGAAACATGGGATATTTGGCCAGAACTTTCAGGAAACAAATATTTAAGCAGATTTACATTAGGCAACTCAAAGTGGAACATGGGTTCTTAAACTTTCAAATGTGGTTCCGATTACAGAAGGAGAAAAAGCTAGTCTTCACATTGTCAGATTTGTTCTGACAGCTGAAATAAACTAATTGTAGTGCTAGAAGTCTTACATCCTGCTTCCAGTTTAAATGCTTAATGGAAGGATGTAGTTACGTTTAAACTGTGCCATTTTGAAACTACAAACATGTCAGCATTGAATTCTTGCAAGAGTGTCACTGGATCCGTAGCTTTCTTTTAACACACCCAGGCAGTGATAGCTCTTACAGTTGCCATTTCAACAGTCTCCTATAACTTAATACTCTGTAAATATTAAGCATATAACTATGAACTCTCTTCCCTACCAGAAATGGTGCAGTAAAATACTAACAGAAGCAGATGGTTTTCTATATATTACAGAAAATTATAAATATGTCTGCTCTTCTGGTTTAGAGCTGCTGCAGAGTACGTGAACAGGGAAATGGGAACAAACCTCAATCTTCATAGCTTTGGGATGGACGATATAGATCTTGTTCCTGTAGCCACACCACACTTTATCATGCACAACTGACATACAGCGGATGGAGTGGTGCGGCCGGCCCAGGTCCAACAGATGGTAGTTGGTTAAATCCCACTGGCCATCTATATGATAGTAAAAAAGAACTTTCATTGCACAACTGCGAAAAGCAGAAAGGATTACACTGACTGATGTATAGGGTCTTACCTTGGCCTCTGTGGAAGATGGCTAGTGTACCATCGGCTAGAGCCACAAGCACTCGTCCTTTAACATGGCTGTGGAGAAAAGAAAACCAGCAATTAAACATCAGGCAAATACAGTGCATCCCTGCTTTACCTGTGTACTTTCATAGCACTAATTGAATGTGATGTTGTTCTGATTCAGTTAGATAATCTATCATTCTTCTTCACTTACACAATATTAAGAATGGAGTCCTTCAGCTTCACTGCATGGAGGCACTTTCTCCACCGGGCCACAGATGAGTGCACATACAAACTAGAGGAAAGAGGGGAAAAGTGACATAGCATGTATTTAAATATCACCAAGCCTACAAATATTTGCATGAGCCAGAATGCATTGTCAGACTGAATGATGAAAAGGATGTCAAAGTAGGTGTATGTGTGTATATGTGTGTGTGTGTGAGAGAGAGAGAGAGAGAGAGAGAGAGAGAGGGAGACTCACCAGCCATTCTGAGCTCCCAACCACATGGTAGGCAGGGTGCTTCTCATCCTCTGGATCTCTTCCCTGACTTGATCCTGCTCGCTGCTTGGAGAAGCAGCTCCATCTCTCTCTTGACCCGACTCCCTGGCACACACATCACAGACAAAATTAACTACTGTTTTACTTTTTTCATTAGCTACTCAACCAGGTCGCTTTTCTATTTATAGATGTGCACCAAGTATGATTATTATTACGGATAATGCAATTTAAAAAATCAACACAGCTGTAAGTCTATATGGTAAATGACAAGAGATGAACTTGAAAGTCAGTATTGTCCTAGTGTCACTGATTACAATGGCTGTTCAGAATGACTTTTACTTTGCATTCAGGAGACTAGAAGAAAAAAAAACCTAAATATTACACAACATACAATCATGTAGGCTTATCTAGGGGGATACATAATTTTCTCCTAATAAAGGCACTGCATCAGAAGCCTCACTGAAGCCGAGTACCACATACATATATTGTCAGAAAAGGGTTTGATTTGGGGAACCAGTTATTTTGGAGGCCCTATGTCAGATTTAAGACAGTTTTATGGGCACTGAAGCAGTCTAGGAAAAAAAAGTGATAAACCTCTATGGCAAAAACCACTAGCTACAGACTGGATCTGTAGACAGACCAGAGATAAACTGAATGTCATGAATCCAGAGAGATGTACAGTCTGTGTCAAGCACAGAATGGAAGATTGATAGAAAACCTTTCTTTCTCTCTGTACTCACCTCACATCGTCTGTGGCTGTAGAGCTCTCAGTGGGCTGTGCTCCCAGTGGATCTGTGAATACGTGCTCAGTGTAAATGCCAGGCTGGCTGGTTTCTGTACCCGGTGCCTCCTCCTCTTCCTCAGTAGCCTCAGTGGCTTCCTCTGCTGTGGGAACGCCGTCTTCACTGGGACTAGGTTCCCTAGACAACTCCACTGCACACACAGTAGCACTTACCATTGACCATAAACACAAGAATTACACCAAGCATCAAATTACTAAAGATAACTGAGTAAGAGTTTTACAAATGTCAGGAACACATGCTTTTTGTTTTTTCAGGATTGAAGTTGAATGCCTTTGCTAATACATGTACATATTACTGAACATATTCTTTTATAATCACCTTGGCTAAAATTTTAGATGTTCTCTGTTTTGTTCTCTCACTCTGCTATTATCACATACAGTATGACAGTATGACATTATTCTACATATCATCTAGACTCGAGGTAATGGTGCACACTAGTATCTCACACTGTACTGCCTAGATTATACAGATGTCTTACTCCTGCCTAGAACTTAGATTTTTTTGTTGTTTGGTATTGGAATTGAATTGATGATGATTATTTGATGAAGTTGCAAAGAGAATAAATAAGTCATTGTTTATTCACACATTATTGTGCTGCCTTGATCAAAAACAGGTTTCACTTGTGAGTACATCAGTCCTGATCACCTGAGGTTAAATTTTTTTTATTTCAATATATTTATTTTTGTGTTAAGGACAACAACTGTGTGGCAAGACCTTAAGTTTTCAGTTTGTTTGTCAGTTTTGGCATGATGATTATACTTACCACCTTTACTCCGTTGTATAATTTTCATTTCCGTGGGCTCAGCTCTCTTGATCCCCCTCCAAATAAACCCTTGTTCATCCCAATTATAATGAATAGTTCTTACCTCTACCTCTTACAGGACTGAGCTCTGCCAGAAGCTCATTGGTTCCTGAGCTGCCTGTCTGAGCTCCAGATCCTGTCCCTTCTGCTGTACAGCCAACTGCTGAGATGCCACTCAGAGCTCCCTCACTGCCATGTGAGCTGTTACTGGCCAAACTGCTCGTCAATGAACCTTCAAGCCTCGCCTCTGAGTCCTGAGGAACTTCTTCTCCAGCAGGATAGTCTGTCTCCAGGACACCTTAAAGCATAAACAAGAACTCTCAAGGCTCTTAATAACTGTCCTTCCTATATCAATGACCCTTGTTATGAAACACAGCATATAAAGACACAACGTAAGCAAAGATCCTTTCAAATTGTCAGCTAAGCTTCATTTAGAGCTGTGTGTTTGGCTGACCTGGCACGCTGGCGATGCACAGCACGTGCGAGTTGCAGACGTAGAAGCTATCCAGCAGCTCAGAGGGCTGTGTCATGTCCAGGATAATGACTTTAGTGGAGGATTGTGTGCTGGTGCAGATCCAAACATGGCTGGACATGTCCACCTGCGCCACCTCTCGTTCCTGCTCCTGACACACATACACATGGTTAGAAAATCTATACTTGCGGAAGGTTTCTGTCCAGAGCTGTTACGCTAATTGAGAAACTGTATCTAAAAGATAACTACCAAAATTAAATAAAATTACAATTTAAAAATATACAAAGACACATTAGTCAGGTAGAAATGCTCTGAGGCATATCCATACATCCATAAATCTAATTAAGATGTCTGTGTTTAGGTAGATTGTTTTTGATCCCTTTTTATAATATTTGCAATTTTTTTTTTTGTAGAAATTAACCTAAAATTTCCAAAACATACTCATACTTAAAAGGGGTATTGAAAAAGTTCTGCAGCTTGTATTGATGAAGACTTTCACCTTGTGCTCCTGCTCCTGTTGGTCCAGGCTGCTCTGAGAGCCTTTCCTCGGTCTGGCAATCTCTCCCTCAGCTCCAGAGTCATCAATACACACACCTGAGCCTGCGTCATGTGGCTTTCCACCCGAGAGGTTCACACCGGCTGCACACCACAGCTAGAAAAAGAACAAATACATTTCAGCATCATGCTCACTAGGAATCTCTACATGATGCTAAATGCAAAAGACTATTTGGAGAACGTATTGAAAAAGTAAATAAGTGTGTAGAGGATTAGAGGATGTTTATTGTTTTACAATGATGTAATAAATTTATTGTTTTACAATGATGTAACACAGCTTGTGGTTTGTGAGTATAAGCAAGTAATGAAACACAAAGTGCTGACCTTCATGGAAGGATCTTTCTGAGTCAGTGGCCTCAGGTACACAGGCACAGGCAAGTTCATCTTATTCTCTGCTTGCCTACCATTTGCTTCCTGTGAAGACAAAACAGAGCAAGGAGATTACCTCAGGAGTGAACAAATTATAAATTCGATAGCTAGCTTACGAGGCAAGTGAAATCTCCAATGTGCTTGCCCAGTCCCATGTTGTACTTGGCTGGAATTTCAAGCTAAAAAGCAGTAACATATAATTTAATTAAAAAGTACAACAAGCTAATTATATGCATTAATACAAACATTTTATTTAGTTTAGTCAATGTTTCCATGTCCATGTCTGGAAAGCTTGTCTAGCATCCATTCAAGCTAATTTGTATGTCTCGTAAAAAAGCCAGACCACTTGGTTCTTCATCTTGGTTCGAGTGTGTAGTGCAGTGTGTAGTAGGCTTTACACAACCAACAAATATATGAAGCAGATGGTGTTATGTTTAATCTAACCTATCAAATCAAAGGGTTTCTTTTGCAAAAGTCAATAGGAAGTAGAGGTTTTCTTGCTGGATGTGTGACGTTAAAAAAAATTAAAAAGTATAACATATTAACAGTCCACTAAATCTGGGCAACTGTAAATGAAAAACTGAAACTCTGAATATGTAATCTGCTTGTGCCCAGGCTAGTGATTTGTCCCCTTTAGTACTTAGAAAATGTTTGTATTTGATCACAAATTCAGTGGATTTGAGTTTAGATTAAAAGTGATGTACACACTAAAATTTAAGTACTGTTTTTGTTGTACTCACGCACTTGTACACTAGTCACCACTCACTTTTGGGAGAACTTTAGTCATGCCGGTGTGACGTAAATGCTAAATAACGCAATGGTCTTTTTTAAGTAAAGCTGATGATCTCGCTCACATTTACAAGACCGAAGAACATTTTGTGAAACAATTTGTGCTTATATTTTTCATTTTGCAAACTGTTTGCAGGAACATAATGAAATATATTTCACATACATATTTTTAGAAATGGTCTCTGAGAGGTATACAATTATGCATTTATAACATTTTATCAGGTCCGACCTCAAAAATATTACAGTTATCTTACATGTAGTGTGCTAAATGTAAAACCAAATGAATCAAAACAGGGGAGATAAAAGCAACCCACTTATCTACAGCTTTCTGCTGCCATCAAATAAATTGCCCGATCTATCAAGATTGTAAACTGTGTAGCTTGAAATCTTGCCTTGTATTTACTGGGCAGACTCCAGCCGTGAGCTGCCATCCGCCCGTCCTCCTTCTGTACATGGGCTTTGACCTGCCTGTACTGAGCCTTCTTCTGCTCCCTACGTGATGGAGACGTGCTCATGTCCACTCTGAGAGAGAGGAAAATTCAAATGGATCACTTTGACCTGAATAGAATACAAGGCTTAAAGGCAAAAACGAGCCCTTACTCATCATTGAGGAAGTCAAAGGCTTTGGAACGCTCAGTGGGGAACTGGGAGAAGGTGCTGCTCTTCCTCATGCCACTGGGTGGGTTGTACTTGACATTAGATGGAGGAGGCTTCACCGCACTGCTGCTGCTGCTGCTGGAGGACGAGGAACTGAACAGCCGGCTGAAGCTGAGACACACACATAGACAGAACACATGCAGGGATGGTAATGGGAGCAGAACACACACACTTGCCACATGGACACAGCCAAAACCTGCACTGGGACATCACTAACCTTACAGGCAAAGACCTGCAGTATTGGAATTGCTATACTCTCTGGAAAAAAAAGTCTAGCACTATCTGAGGAAACTTCCTACAGAATCCTACATGACACTTAAGCCATTCAGGAAGTTATGAACCCTTATTTATCCAAAGAACTCCAGAGAAACCTATTTCAAGAGTCACTGCAAGGGTATGTGAATAAAAACATCTGAATAAAGTAATATTTGTAAATTGACTATCAGGGATATAAAATCCTTCATTTTCCAGCAGTCATACATACATACATACATACATACACACTCCTAGCCCAATTTATTGTGTAATGAAATGTAGTGAAATGAACAGAATTTTTTTTTTATTAAAGTATAATATATGATACAAGATGTCATAAGACATCAATCAGAACGTTTATTGAGAAATTCCTGAGATCGGAACATTAAAATGAACCTGCCTTTGTGTTTCCATTCAAATCAGTGAATTTTAAATCTGAAAATTGGGATACCAGCAGGGGGAGACACAATACAAAGTCTAACAGTGTATCTGCAACAAGTCTCTGCAGTGTTTTGATGCAGAAATTCAGAACATCAGTGTGAACAGAAGACAATTCATACAAACTGTGATATTAAAGCTGTTTTCTTGAGTCCAGCAAGTGTAGAATGTAATAATTTCTATAATAATCAATAATAATTTCTGCCCTCTGTTGAACTATTACAATTCTATTCACAATTATGTAAACAACAGGGATTATAATAGCCTGCCTTTTCATTTAAAATTGCCATTAAGAATGGATAATCATCAAGACTAATATATGTTTTCAGAAAATAATAAGCAATGATGTCCAACTTATCTAACTGATAAAAACAACACATCATGAACTAAGGCAGACTGAGGAGCACCACAAGCAGGACCAGCCCAGGGAAAAATCACGGAAAAATAATCACATTGCTTTTCGCAACTCTGGGCCGAGGGCAAGAGAGGAGCAGTAAGGATATGATTGTTTTACCTACATACTGAGGACCACCAGCACATCAAGTGAGAAAAGAAACACATGGGTAATTTAAAATATAGAAAACATGTTAATAAACAACTTGGTGATTATTTAAGTTGTTGTGTGGAGAATCATTGGAGTGAAAATGCTTACAATTGCCAGATGCTGGACTTCTTCTTCTCAGTAAGAGCAGGATTTTCCCTGGAAGCTCTGTAGAGGAATAGGATATGCCATTATGTATGATTATTTTCCATTAACAGCACAACTAGAAGTGTTTTATTCATCTTATTTTGTGAATTTGCAAACACTCATGTACACTTATTTGCTCCTATGTTCAATTGTACTGTACTGTACTGTCTTGGATTACATTTGTCCATGTCTGTGTGCACTTTTGGTTAGATGTTAACTGAATTTCCTTGGTTTTGTACTTGTACTCTGCACAATGACAATAAAGTTGAATATAATCTAATCTTATTTTAATATAGCATGACACATACTTTATCAGTTTATAGTTGCGTTTAATGTTGTGCAAAATCTGCGAAACAAGCAACTTCCTGTTACTACTTACAACAGCTATAACAAGTCTTTCCTAACCAGTCTTCTCTCTCTCTCTTGTCATGTCTTCTCTCTCCGTCCTGAAGACTTTCCCTTGTTGGAAGTTACAGCTTTATCTCTGACTTGTACAAACCGCTGACAGTGGAGAACTCTTTGAAAATTCATATTAACTATTACAGACTTTTAATCTGTTTAAATGGAGCACAGGTCCCTGTGTAAGTTGTTACTACAGAAATGAGAATGAGTGCATTAATTATATACCTTGCAGCCTGATCTATTATCAGAGCCAGAAAATTAATCAACACCTTCTGACCAATCAGAATCGAGAATTCAAAAGTGCTGTGTTATAAAACTAAATAGATTCAAGCAATTCCCTTATCTTTTTCTGCTTGAGATAGAAATACAAGCATTTAATCAGAGCCTTGGTAGACCATAAATGGACCCTCTATTCAAAGGACACAGTCTACCTTGAACTATTAAACAACAGCTATAATGGCTGTAGCGAATCCATTTTTATACAAGTTTTAGAGTCCTGGTCATGACCAGAAGGTCAGAGAGCCACTGTTCAGCCTTTGAAGTCATGAGCATTCAAATGAGTGTTTACCGGATCATTTCTGTCCACCTGACCGCCTCCTGTAGCTCCATCAGCCTCTCTTTATACTGGTTCCTTTCCATCAGCACACGTGCCATCTCCACTCGGGTGAACCGACGCCTCTGAGCTGTGGGCACGTCGCTCTGACGACAAAACACACATACATACACACACTTTGCTTCAACAGGCATTTGGACATTTAGTGAATACACTACAATTTTGTATAATAACCCATGCACATTTCTGCTATTTAACAAAGCCACGCGTAATGACATAAGACCAAATCAACATAGTATTCAGGCTACTTGTACTCACCTCATCTTCCTCTTTGTTATTCAGTTTGCTGCTCTCCATCTCAGCCCGAACTCTATAGCATATAAAAAATCATATTAGTCAGAGAGTACAAACATTCATTCACTCATTCATGCATTCTACCACTTTATCCTGGTCAGGGTTGCAGTGGATCCAGTATCCTAGGTACACTGGACTCGAGGGAGGAGTACACCCTAGATGGGATGCCAGTCCATCACAGAACACCATGCACGCACATTCACAACCTTAGGCAATTTAGATTAGTCAAGCCACCTACTGGCATATGTTTGGGAGGTACAGTGGATATAAAAAGACTACATACCCCCATTAAAATGGCAGATTTTTGCAAAAAAAAAAAAAAAAGAAAAAGAAACCAAGATAAGTCATGTCAGAACCTTTACTACCTTAATTGTTAAATTGCAACCTATAAATTAAGGTGAAAAACAATAAGAATCGTTGTAGAGAAAAAAAATGAAAAATGTACAATAACCTGGATGCATAAGTATGCACACCCCTAAATTAATGCTTAGCTGAAGCACCTTTAGATTTTATCACGGCATTCAATCTTTTTGGATAAGAGTCAGTCAGTTTGGCACATCTTGACTTAGCAATATTTTGTCATTCTTCCTTGCAAAAGCATTCTAACTCTGTCAGACTGGCTGGGCATCTCCTGTGCACAGACCTCTTCAGGTCACCCCACAGATTTTCGATTAGATTTAGACCTGGACTCTGGCTGGGCCATTCCAAAACCGTGATCTTGTTTTGGTGAAGTCATTCCTATGTTGATTTGGAGCTTCAGGTCGTTGTCATGCTAAAAGGTGAAAACCCTCTTCATCTTAAGTGTTTTAGCAGAAGCCTTAAGGTTTTGCGCCAAAATCGACTGGTATTTGGCGCTATTCATGATTCTGTCCATCCTGATTAAAGCCGATGTTCAAGCTGAGGAAAAGCAGCCCCAAAGCATGATGCTACCACCACCATGCTTCACCATAAGGCTGGTGTTCTGGTGATGTACTGGTTTTTTTTTTTCTTTTTTTTTTTTTGGGTGTGGGTTGCACCAAACATATCTTTTGGTATTATGGCCAAAAAGTTCAACTTTGGTCTCATCATACCATAACAATTTATTCCACATGGTTGCTTTAGGCCTCCTGACCAGTTTTCTCCTGCTCCTCTCATCAATTTTAGAGGGATATCCTGTTCTTAGTAATATCACTGTTGGGCCATATTTTCTCCACTTGTTGATTATTGTCTTTACAGTGTTCCATGGTGTATCCAATGCCTTGGAAATTTTTTGTAATCCTCTCCTGATTTATATTTTTCATCCTGTACCTGTACCTGCTCTGTAAACTCTTTGGGGCCCATGGCTTTCCCAGTTGGAAAAAAGAAGATGTCAGGAAAATCCAACTATCTGCACTTTATTTGGGGTTAATCAGTCACCTTATTTGATGGCAAGCGTATGATAATTAGTATTTAACATGAGTTTGAATGTGATTGGTTGATTCTGAACACTGCCACATTCCTGATTATAAAAGGGTGAGTACATTTATGCAAGCTGGGTATTGGAAGTTTTTTGTTGCTTTTTTCCCCTAAAACATTTCCAGTTGTTTGTCACTTGATTTTTATATTTTGCAATTTCACAATAAAGGTGGGAAAAGGTTCTGACATGGATTAACTTTGTTTCCTTTTTTTTACATCACAAAAACCAGGGTGTTTAGACTTTTTTATCCACTGTAGGAGGAAACTGGATAACCCAGAGGAAACCCACATGAAACTGTTGAGACTGTATAAACTTAATCCCTAGGCTATTATTGCTATATATCCTTGTGTTATAAAAAAAAACTATCCTTATGTCAAACAAAAACACTGTTTCATGCCTAGACAAACCAAACAGGGTCTCAATGCTGCCAGTTTTATGAAAACACTGCACACTGTAAAGCAGTAAGACAGTTTTCATTAAAAAGACTCAGAGAGAAGAAAGGTGATACAAACTTCTTGATCTCTTCCTCAAGCTCTTTGTTCCTCTCCTCCAGTTTGGCCTTCGTCTGCAAAACTGTGTCCAGCTCTCCCTGAAGAACCTCTTTCTCGGACGTAAGTTCATCCACTTGGACGATCAGGTCATTCTTTACCACATTCAGTGCATTTCTGTGTACACACATATGCAATTTCAGCCATTTTGATCATATACTGGTTCCAGTAGTATGGCAAT
This sequence comes from Pangasianodon hypophthalmus, assembly GCF_027358585.1. Taxonomy (NCBI): domain Eukaryota; kingdom Metazoa; phylum Chordata; class Actinopteri; order Siluriformes; family Pangasiidae; genus Pangasianodon; species Pangasianodon hypophthalmus. Next base: position 12,440,508 of record NC_069722.1, on the reverse strand, counting down.
CTGACTTGTGCCTAATTTTCTGTCAAAACATGTTTTTGTCAAATGTGTTTTTCTGAAAAGTGCTCCTACTTTGTCTCCAGGAGCTGTGTGTTTTCCAGAATGAGATTCTCCACTTCTCGGCCCATTCCTGCAAAAAAAATAAGACCAATTACAGTGAGAACTTAAGATCTTAAGGTTAGTTTGTCCCTCTGTTTTAACCAAGATTGGGGAAGGATGTGAAAACACACACACATTGAGACAGATAAATGCAGAGAAAGGAAAAGCAACAAACTGAACACTTTAGGGACAGAGACAGGCAGTCAGACATGAATAGGAGAGCAGATGGTATGTCTTACCAAGCAAACTCAGATCTGAAAATGCATGCAGTCCATGTTAGGAAGAGAGAACAGGAAGGATGAGGATAGCCTTTAAGTAAATAATCCCAACAAGTAAACCAGAACAAAACATACAGTATTTTATCTCCCACCCTGTTAGTGCAGTACAGATCTCTTATTTGCCAAATATATGAAATTTTACTTCAATGCAAACTGTTTGCTCTTTTTTTAGTATTATGAAGCAATTAAAACTAAATGAAAAAAGAATAAATGACTCTACATGCAACCTTTGTGCTTGACACAGATACAGACAGGAAGTGAAACACAGGCAGGAAGAGAAACAGCCAGAAGGGATATATACACACCAGAGTACTCCACTGGGTTAAGGCACAAAAACCAGAGAACAGGAGGACACAGCATGGAGAGAAAGAGCGCAGTTAGCGTTATAATGTCTAACATACAGCAGGGACTGACTACATGACTACACAGAGCAAGGAAAGCACATAATACTAAGCTGACCCCACTTAAACTTTTAAACGTTAATCAAAGCTTTTACAAATACGAAAGTTTTTTTTGCCAAAATTTTGTTGCAGCTAATCAGCTGTCTTTAAACACACATATGATCTGAATGAAGCAGCCAATCAGAACAAGCCTGGGACAGAGCATATGCAATACTCAATGTTCAATTCATGTGCAATAAGGGACTTTCATGTGCGATACAAATTTATTATTACTGCCTATTATTAATACTAAAATTAGTGTGCAATACATACTATATAACTACTGTACTTAATTACCGTTACCACACTGGACTTATCATACTCAACATTTGTCATTCCATTGCACTTCAATTAACTTCACACCTGATCTAAACTATCATCTTCACTGGTAAAGTTCTACATCATTATTTGTATGTTTACTTATTCATTTTTAATTTATTGATTCACTTTTTTAATTTTTGTATATATATACTGTATAGGTATATATTTATTTAATTTTCTTCTTTCTTTCTTTCTTTTTTTCTTGAGAGCAATTGTAACATGGCAAAGCAATTTCCCCCTGGGATTAATAAAGTTCTTTGAATCTTGAATCTTGAATCTCGTATAACGAATTAATAGCCACAACTAAGGAAAATGGAGAGGAAGTGAGGTTTACTGCACCTTCAGTTAAATAAATGGCGCAAATCCAGTCTGGTGAACTGAATCCAGTGAGACTTAGTACTGCTGCTTACTGCATTTGCATATTTTATTTCATATGTTTAATTTAGTGTGTTAGCACTCAGCAATACATCTTACACTTGTGTGAAAGAAGCTTGAACTATAAAGAGTCTGTAAAAAAAATTTAAGCATTGGTATTTTGCTAATATATTTACTGCAATATATTTTTTTCACATCACCGAGTTCTACTTTCACAATTTGTGTAAATAGCTCAATTGAAATAACTATATTGATAACTGTCAAGACTCAACAGTATGCTGAAACCAGTCCACTATAATGGCTATTTCTAACTTTCCTTTGTAAACATGCTGCCCAATGTTCTCACAGTCTACTGCTGCATTTTGAGGTCTCCTACAATAATACTGAGCCTTCACTTTTTCCACATAGCTGTGATGAATGTTTCTTTCTCTGACAATATTATTGTTCGAGAATACAAGCTCTTTTTTAGGAGATTTTTAGGAGATTTAGGAGATAAGAAGGGATGATTAACAAGATTTTTTTCTTGGTAAGGAAGAAAAGCTCTTACCCAGTAGATCAGCTCCTTCATCTACATCCCCAATGAGGCCAGAGCCTGCGCTTGACAGCTCCTCAAACAGAGAGTCTGTGTTCCGGTTAAACGCCTTGTTCTCTATACCTTTAGTTGGGGTGCTGGAACATATTATGAAATGTTATCCATTTAGAATTACTATAACCATAAATAATGAGTACAATTTTATATGTGCAGTTTGAGGGTATGTACTGTTAATAAGTTAAATGTGAATCCTTTCAAAGGCTCTTTTTAAATGCTGTTGACATCAGAAGAGTGACTGTATTGCGAGTATCTAATACTTTACCTTCATAATATAGCAGGTCATAATTTTGAGAAATCTTTTGATTATTTTGCTTAGACATTATTTCAGTAAACCTTCGCATTATTACAATGTTGTAAATGGCTTTATTTTGTCTTCAACTGGAGGAAACAGGCTCTTGCAAATTTAATACCTGTCTTTTGACTGTATTAATTTATGGCCTCCATTCGCTAAAGGACTTTCAGGCAGCAATAAATCAAAATTAATTTATTTTGATTATGTGTATTTTGCACCTGAAGAAAGAAACACCCCCGAACTACACATCCATTACAGCAATCACGTAAAATGGACAACGCATTATTTTGTTCATACGAAAAGAAGCAATCTACAGTAGACCCTGTTAACAGCTTGCACATTATTTGCAGGCGTCATCACGATTTTTCATGTTCACAAGATTTTTAATGTTCAAACATTCAGAATATTTTCATTGTTTGCTTTTGGATGTCCCCACTATGTCAGGACAGATATGGCAAGGAAAAATTTGATATAATACGCTATATACGCATTATAATTTAGTTATAAATTGAGCATAATATTATGTACCTGGAGCCTTTGTAGCCACTGAGGTCCAGATGGAGCTCTGGGGTTGACTCAATAATAGCTTGCACATCAGACTTGTCCTCATTCTCCACCAAACCTACATGAACCAGATGGCACATAACATGCACTGATACACTGATACGAAGTAAAGAAATACATTTAAAATGCATTTAATAGGCTAAACAAATGTATTAAATAATGCAAGACCCTGGAATTATAAGGTTATCTAAAAGTTATTATTTGACAGTTCTGTGAATTTAAGATACTGATCCATTAACATACTGTATGCAGTGACATGTAAATATCATATTTATAACATTAACTAATTTTTGCACCAAGACATCAGGTACGACTTACAATTCCAACTTCTATAATAGTTATGATAAACAATTGTGGGGAAAACAGCAAGTACTTGATCAGTTTAATTTTGTTTATTAATTTTTTTAATGAAGTAGCCTAAAAAGGTATTCAACTGACTGTCTAGTATTTTAGGATATACTAGTATTTTATAAAACCACTGATACTGCCTTTTTTATTTGTTTATTTTTTAATGCAAACAGGATGTAATAGTTGTTTAGCCTACAATCAGCAAGTTAAGAGATGAGTTTGAGTTCATTTTCAGAAGACCTTATCAGTATGCTCTTTCCCATTGTTTTGCTCAGGCTGTGTGTTTTTAATCCCCAGAAAGAAACCTCAGCTCTCCATATTACTAGTGTAAACGGTGCTTTGTTGGGCATCATCCCGATTTTCAAAACTTTTCACAATTTCAAAATATAACTCAGGTTGAGGATTTGCAGCTCAGACTAACCCCTGTGACACTGACTCACCCGTCGAGATGGAGCGAGTCCCCGGTGCAGCCTGCACCTCAGCACACCTGCTGGAACCGTCACCATTCTCCCGCTGACAGTCCAACCCTGGCTCTGAGGCTGTGGTGGACATGGGTGTGACAGAACTGGAGCCCAACAGCTCATCCTGAAATCACCAAGAGCACACTCTCATTAAAGATTACAACACAGGTCAGAGGTCACAGCTCTGCGACAGCTCGGTGAGAGAGCAGACAAGAGAAACAACTGGGTAATACAGAGGATGATGCCTTGGATCCAGCGTTCAAATAATTGGATTATTTCAGTAACAGAGCTCTATATTAAAGCAAACATATTGTGATCGATAAAAACTTTGAACACAAATAACAGAAAACAGCAATTACTCATTACTTTAAGAGCCACATTCAAAGAGAAGCTACAACACATCACACAAAGGCTAATACTGAAACAGCACACAAATTAATACTGAAAACCATAAACAATTTAACAATTCACATACAGAGCTCACCAGGGCACACAAAGATGACAACATATAACAACATTAAAAACAATAAATCAACCTTCACTAAAAAACTTGCAAAATAAATGCGTTTAGCTATTTATTTTTTTGCATAGAACAGCCCACAACCAAAGCCAAACTACTGCTTTTTAGCATCAATTACAAAATAAATAACACATATTTCTCAAAAAAAGAATGAAACATATTAAAAATACACCAATTATGGCAATTTGGCATAACTATGACTACATTACAATTTTCAGATTAACTAGTGATACTAGTCTAGCATAATGAATGATGTTTAAATGATGAATGAAGCGGATTTTGTGCAACTGAAATGCCATGCGATCAAACTGGAAACAAGCTGTATGCAACCACATTCTTCATTCATTCATCTACAGCAACCACTTTACACACTCTGGATGGGACATCAGTTAATCTATTCATCTAAACACTTTCAATTTGCTATGCCAGAGGACAAACTGTCCAATTCCTATCTTATTTTTGTCAATGACACATACATGCACATCAAATACTCCGATAAATTTGGCAATATTCTAATTATTATTGAATCATGTAAACACTGCAATCTGATTTCACGATTCAGCTTAAGACAATATTCTTTTCCCCAAATTCTGATTCCCACCCCTGGAATACGCCTGTTTTAATCATAAATTTGTTGCATTTAAACACCTTATTCGGAAAATCCACTGAAAGGAGATATATGCGCATGCTCAGTCCGCAAGGAACTGTGGGTGCTAACAGATGCTTAGCTGTAAGCTAGGTATTTAGGAATGGCATACTTACAACAACCATGTGTACAGGAATATTCCAATGCCTGTACACATATCATTATTCGTATTCGGAATAGGGCTGCAACCCGAATATAGACCTTAAACGGAATTTGATGTGCATGTAAACGTAATCAGTGTCCAATTAATCTCTTCTGAACTACACATAAACTACACATACTCCTCACTTTAATGGTTGCATTCAGCACAACACAGGATGAGAAGTGGATGTTGCAAAGCTGCACGAGAAACTCAGCATCGGTGCATGATGGTGAAATGGACTGCGCACACTCGGCTGTTACAGAGCCAACTACCTTACAGTCGTCTGCCAGCATATTCCCCCAAGCCTCCTGTGCACTATTACCCTCGCTTTTCTGTGGAGGATCCTCCGCCTCCAGCTGCTTGGGGAAGAGAATTCAAGTGAAGCATGATTCGTGGCATGATAACTGTACAATCCAGTATCATGGTTTTGGGTATATCATAGCAACCACATGCTTCTCATTTCCTAAACTGGATGAGTAGTTTGGTTAGGAAAACTGATGGACTTTAAGAGGACTTCTTACCATTCAATCAGTTTATCAAAACATAGAAATGAAGTTATGTCTGATTTTTGGCCTAGTACACAGTACTGTGCAAAAGTCTTAGAGCCCCTAGGTTTGTAATATAACTGTTGTCTTTGATGCCTATTTTATGTCTTGTGTATTAGTGTCAATAAGAAAGAAATAAAATAAAGAAAAACTGTAACAAAACTTATTATAAACATCTCCTACAGAAAGCTTCAACATGTCAGCTATTAGTTTCTTTGCTAAATACCAACATCTTTTTATCTGTTTACTATTAGCCTTGCATTATATTGAGTGTCCACCATTAAAGTCCCTGTGAAGAAGCTGTTACTACAGAAAAAAAAATCATGTATTAAAAAATTGCATTCATATAAACCTGTGATTACCTTCTTTTAGAGACGCACTGTTCCAGAAAATGAAGTAACACAAATCGTGTTGTGATTTTAACAGTGATGTAGTATAATGTAAATTACATACGTTTACGTACTGTATATTGCAATTATATTGCTAACACTGAATGACATGACCCTCGTCTTATTTCATTTATTTCAGACACTGCATTTTTGGACAGTAAATGCAGATCATTAGACTACACAATTATCAGTGTTGAAAATCATTTTCTAGTTATTCAGATCGTTTTTAATGAGATGAAAACATAATTCAGAAGTTATATTTTATCTGACTAATTCAGAAGTCACACTTTTATTGAACGCAATTTGCACTAATTCTTGCAAAACATTGCTGTAAACATTTACCCTGAGTGCAGCCATACTGAGTTAGGCTAATGCACAAAGCTAATCAAATCGATGTACCAATGAAAACACAGAGTGTGTCAAAGCCTACCCTCCAACTCTGATGGAAGAAAGTGACCATTTTAATTTCACAGGGTAATGTATGAAGTGTCATAAAAATAATTTTGCAAACAAATAAACAAACAAACAAACAAATAAATAAATAAATATGTAGATAGATAGATAGATAGATAGATAGATAGATGGACAGATCTTTTATTGATTTATTGCCAACTTTTCACTGTAGCAGTATTATTTCTTAATTGTCACATTACAATATTAATTTGTATATGTGTGCATTTGTTTAATAGAGTACAAAATATTCCTCCATATTTTACTAGTTACCTCACAGTATAATAATTGATATTTAGAATATTCATGGAATTGCTTTTGGAAGCATCTTCACGGCATCTTTTCTACATGAGCCTATGACTTTTGCACGGTACTTCATCTGTTCTTCAGAAAGTAGGCACCATGGTTTTAGCATCATGCAGCATTTCTCAATTTTTTTTTGTAATACCCATTATTTTGAGGTATCATTAATGCTAGAACTATTTCCCATTTCCTTTCCACAGTATACCATCACACTGACAAAACACACCCCAAATGTGTTTGAGGTTATTGACATGCATATGAAAGCATTTTAAGCATCAGTAACCACCAGACAGAAGAACCCAGACTGAAGCTTGCAGCTTACATTGTCTCAGAGGAATCACTACTCTTTAAAAAAAAAAATTTTTTTTTATAAAACTCCTTTGCCCAGGTCTTCTGTATGGTATACATGGATATTTTGTCAGGCATAAATAGAAGTCAGACATAGATACAGCTCAAAAGCCAGTGAGAGTGAGTGTGTCACATGGTTTGAGATACTTACCCTCAAGATATCCGATTATGTTTCATTCTACTGTGTGTGTGTGTGTGTGTCTATGTGTGTGACTTTGAAAATACAAAGAGATGAATTCTTGCAGCCCTAACAGGCATCTAAGTGTGTGAATGGTTTGAAAATGTAGAGAGCCTCACACGGGGTGTACTATAACATCATAGAGCAACCTCTCTCCTGCTCCCTCCTTCATCTTCAAAGCCACATCATTACAAATGCCAAGTGCTCTACTCTGATCCACAGCACCAACTGGCAGTTTATTAGCACAAGCATGCTAACACAAACGTTTCCTGAAGCTTATGTACATATTGCTCGTATAGGCTTTGGTACTGTAGCCTTAAGATTATCATCCTATCTCACTTCATTGAGGCTTGTCATATTATATTATTGATATATTATGTGTGGTGCATCACACCAGGGCATTCTATAGAGGTTTAAATACCTTAAGACTGGCATTCGATCGATGCTGACTGAGTTCAGTGAATCTCCAGCCCTCCGTCCCTGGAGTCTCTGCTCGGCCCAGAAAATCTGGGAGCTGAGAGTTGTTCCCACCACCACCAGACATGGGGAAGATGCCCAGAGAGAGGGGTCGCTCTTTCCTAGCATACAGATGTACATCCAGGTACGAATGCAGAGAGGTAGATAGACAGACATTAAAATTTTATAGTGCCATAGACAGAACATTGCATCATCAGTACCTCTATACTGTGCATTTATATCACATAAGCCATGAAAGGTGAACAAAAATATCAAGAAGACAACAGCATAATTTGATTTTTGACTAGATTTTACATTATAATAAAATTTATTACATAGCAACATATATCCATCCATTTTCTGTACTGCTTATCCTACACAGGGTCATGGGGAGCCTGGAGCCTATCCCAGGGGACTCAGGGCACAAGGCAGGGAACACCCTGGATGGGGTGGCAACCCATCGCTGGACACAATCACACACACACACTCACACACCCATTCACACACTACGGACAATTTAGAGATGCCAATCAGCCTACAACGCATGTCTTTGAACTGGGGGAGGAGAACGGAGTACCCGGAGGAAACCCCCGATGCACGGGGAGAACATGCAAACTCCGTGCACACAGAGCGGAGGCGGGAATCGAGCCCCCAACCCCGAAGGTGCGAGGCAAACATGCATAATAAATGCCATGAAGTACAAGCATTAATTAAGATGTATTTTCATGCAGGAAATACAACAGACTTTGTATTATTCAAATAATGATATTTGTTCTGACTGCCCTTATACACACCCCTAACAGACCAAACAAACAAGCTACTATATGTCACTTTATGTGGCACTATGACATTTATGTTGCTCTCCCTTACAAACCTTATTTTTCTCAAAATCAGTTTTTCTATCATCTATTCATTTCATTTCTATCCCCACTTACATGAATAATGCAAAGGAACTTCTCAGAATGTTGATAATTGTTGCATTTATGTTGGACATCCTACCTGACTCTGCCCAGGGTTCCTGTATCTGAGACCTCTCCTCCGGTTATCTGCTGGAGTTTAATGCGCTCTACATGTTCCATGTAGTTATGAATCATCTGGAGGAAACAGAGGAGGACGTCACTGCTGATAACTGGTAACAGACATTTAGCATCATTAGCACTGATAAATATGCGCCTCTACTCAAATACAGATCTGTCTGTGAAGCTGGTGGTGTTGTATACCACTTTGATTTTTATCACTTAATCCTTTCATTCTCACTGGATTTTCAGATATCTCATGGACAAAACCTTTCACCGTTTCACCATAAACGGTAGAGATGATGCTGGTGTGTTACCTCTGTGTGTCGCTGATGGAGAGCATTATACTCTTTCTTGAGTTCGGCCTCCCGCTCCTCCAAACGGCTTACTATGAGTGAGAGAGACAAAAAAAGACAAAGACAGAAAGAGAGAGTGAGAGAGAGAGAGAATGGGTGAGAATCATCTCATAGGATGCTACTCGTTTTAAAATTGTCCTTATGTGGCACGACAGAAGAGCATTCACCCTATCACCTGGAAATTGCAAATTTTGGATTGGTCATACTGTCTGGGGAAGAAGGATGGCATTACTCTCTCACCTGTCATTTAGACCTACACTAGCCAATGGTGAGCATGTATGACCTCATGTTTGTAGGGAAAAATGGGGTAAAATGGGGTAATGTCTTTATAAACACTGAAAAACTCCAAGTAAGGCTGGGGTTATACTTGACATATGGCAGCTACACAAGCAGCATTGTTCACATACTTGCCTGCCTAACTCTCCCACATCTGGAGTATTAAAAGCTCTGTCCACTTTGGAGCTGGTGAGAGTTTAAACATCCCTCACCATCTCCAGAATTCTTTCTTTGACCACTTTTCACAACAAGATAAACAATAAACACAGCAGGAGTTGACGGGCTATGATAATGTGCATCTTGACAAAAAAAAAAATGGCAGGAATAAAGGCACTGGTTGCTTCACACACTACCCCCACCGTTTCCGCTGTCACTGAACAATGTGCATGGGTTACTTTTTTTTTTTGTTGGAAGTGCTGAATAAATGCAGGATGTGCATGTCAGCCATATTGCATACGTGTATTTAAAAGCTAGTATAACCCCGGTCTAATCTGCAAACCAAGTAATGATTCAAATTACATTCAGTCTGCAAGGACACCATGAATTCAATTGGACTTCAATTGTCTTTCCCACTTCATCCCAAAGATAGAGTTGAGATCCAAGGACTGTGCAGGTCACTGAAGCAATGATAACTTGCTCGCCTCAGTATTTGTATGACCAGCCAAACCAAAACCTTTTTCCAGTTCTCACTGGTCCAGTTTTTAATGCTCCTGTGCTCAGTGGAGAAGTTCTTTCTAGTTCTTCAATGAGGAACATGGCCATTCAACATCTTCGGCATCTTCCATCTTTGAGACTAAATTCAATAAGTGGTTCTGAGATTACATTCTGCATGCCAATGTTGAATTCACAAGTGGTTTCCCTGGATGTAGATAATCCATATTCGTCCCCATCTTCCTTTAGTCAGGGGAAGCTATAATCAGAACACCACCTCCCATATCATGTGAAAGTTGTAAAACACTGATATGGAGCAGTTGCCATCAGAAAGGATAGGCATCTTTCTGAATAATGTAGTGCTACCATTTAGCCACTGGGTGACTATGTAGTCTATTAAAAAGGATTTTTTTGAAGCTGCTAGTGGAAATCAGTTTGAACATTTCCAGTACAATGGCTAAAGCTGGACTCTTGAGATGAGTATCTTATCCTACCTGAGTGTAAAATTTTAATTTATTCCCAGAGTGTTGAGGAATCCTGATCCTTTTATTCAGGTGAAATTCCAGCAAATTAAATTAACCAGCTTGACCGAAGGCAAAATCCTCAGATAAAGTATCAGGATTAGAGCGGCTGGTAGAGCTTGATTCAGTGGATGCCAACTGTTTAATAAATTCTTCAGGCAAATGATTTCATTTAATGATGCGTGAAAATGGGTGTGCATCAGATACATCAGCGGGACATTTTGAGCTCTCGTGCGGGTGGAGTGGGAGGTCAGATAGGAAGCTTACAAGATAAAGAAAGATAGCACATCTTCAACAATGTGCAGCACAACTCCATTAAAATTCTTGCTTTAAACAAAATAAATAGATGAAAATTTTGTCTTGTTCTTGTCATTTTTTTTTTATGTCAACGCATTCAGCATAATTCTGGCAGATGTGTGCAAAAAGCTCAGTAAACTATAGAAAAAAAGAAAATCATACATAAATACAAAACATAAATCATATATTCACAGTGGTTGAATATATTCACAGCAAGTTTTAAACTACAATGGACACAAGTCAAGTACCTTGGATCACCGTTTACTCAATCATTCATTCATCTCTAGTAATTTCTTTATTCTGGACTGGGTCACTGTAGCTTAAATTATTTTATATCCGCTTTTTATTTGGAAAATAGGACAAAGCAAGTTGATTAGAAAATATCACAGACAGGTACTAGCAAAATAAATGCAGAAGCAGTGGGATTGCTGAAACAGCCCTCCACACACATTTACCTTTAATATTAAAATCCGTGTCTGGGGTTGGATCAAAATTTCAGAATACCCTAGAATACCAAATCCTAATACAATATTCTTCAATTCAAAACAATACAAGTTTTTGTATGATTTTTTTTTGGAACTAAACTACAAACAGAAAAGAATGCTGTAGGCGAGTATAAATCCCCTTCAAGCTCCAAGTTATTATTCAGTTATTCATCTTAAAGCTTGTTATTCATTACTATGAATTATTCAGTAATCTAATACTATAATACTATTGAAAAAAATACTATTGAATGTATTTAAATACTAAATCCTATAAGTAATAAACATTTAAATGTAAATTTTAAAGGAATTTGACAGCCTAGTCTTCTTTATCACACAGCAGTGTAAATGTGAATGTTTATGCTCAAGTTACAGACAAACTAGAAGAGCTCCTCTTCACATCTACAGTCACAGGGGAAAAAAAAGTCCATTTGAATGCAAAAAGGTCTGGAGAGAAACCCTGTCCATATGAATGGGTTATTAGCACATAAATGCGACCATGACTGAATAACAAACCCAAATCCAGCATTTTACCCAGAAGGGCTTACAGAAGAGTAAGATGTTCTTTGTAATTCCTTACTTATCATGTCATTTCAGGTAACATCTTTAAACATATGCATGCCATAACAAACTCACAACGATTAAGTGGAAATGAGTCCTAATCCAGATTTAGACTTCTGTACATACTGGTAAAACTGAATATACGCTAAAAAGCCAAACCAATCCAGACTATAACACTTTCAGATGTGTTATAGCTTCTTAGCTCAGAGACGGATCAGCGGGGAGACTGACTTTGATGTGTGGATGTGATGTATGGAGCGGACTCGTGTAGCCTGCACATGATCACATGAATAAATCAGCAGCTCCCATAACAACTCAAGCCTCAATCAAGTCAGGTTCCAGGCTGTAACAGGAAGCTGTCTAAATTTCCCTGTCTAAATTTTAAAAACAACACGTGGAGTATAAACTGCATTATGAATGAGTGGGAATTTTTTATATATGAAGAAATGACATTGCAAATGGAAGCTCAGTTACAAATGTTTTAACATATAAAATATAAAAGAATAATTACATAGTCCTGGATCTTCTGTGTTTTTTAGAGCATGCTGTAAATGCTCTGGTCATGCTTAAACTGGACTATGAACTCAGTGGGAAATATTTCTCATGCAGCATACAGCTCTTGTGAATCATTCACCACCTACCAAGGTTTGCCGCACATAGCTGCTTTTTTGAGCTGTGATTTCTAAACATGAGCACCATATTAGAGAGCCTGTGGGTATACGCTTCAATACACATGAGAGCTTTATAATTCCCAAATAAGCCACCATACAACAAAAGCGCTTCCCATGGGTTTAATGCACCAGTAATGCAGTGTACTCGGTAATCCTGCTAGAATGAAGCTAAGCTTGCAAATAAATCTAAATCATACCTGTGTTACAGCGTGTATATACACTGGAGCTGGAAAGGATTACAAATGAATATGTTTCATTTACTTTTATATTACTGTTACATCATGGCAGGCTGGTTTCTTATTGCATTAGATGGTGAGAGTCAATGGGCATGTGTGGAAGATGGTGTGACTAAAATGAGGTCATAGCCTAGATTAGCTGCACAATACCTGTGTGGGGGGTTATAAATTCACAACTGAATAAGTGGCATAAAAAAAGAGGGACAGAGAGAAATGGACTGATTATTGGAAATATTGCAGCTACATATCACAAACACATGAATGGCATACCCCTATATTTACAAGTATAAGATTTGGAAATGAGAATAATTCCTGTTACTGCTCTTAGCTCCTAGTTAGCTCCGGTTCCTAATTGAACTGAATTGAATGATTAGTAAGGCATAAAACATGATGGGGTGTGCCGTTCTAGGAAAATAATCCATGACGGGGTGGTGTAATGTGATGGAGTTACTGTTACCACCCCAAAGTGGACTGTTTTCCAATGACAACACATCCAAACATTTTTAAAAATCTCTTACACTTCAGCTATTTGCCAACAATAATTTACATTTTTTAATAATTCAAATAAAATAAATATTTAGTACAGAATGATGTATCATACTTTTTAACTGTTTAACCATTTTCACAACACTTGATTTTGTGGAATGTTATCACTTATGTTACAGCAGCTATAAACAGTCAATCTCTCAGCACCCTCTCTTTGTTGTCTCTCTTGAAGTTAATAAAACTATAAAACACACATTGTCTTGTGACCAACACACAAGACAGTCCACCGTCGTGGAAATTTGACTGTTACAAAGCTCTGACTGTTACAAAGCTCTGACACTGGAGACTCCTTCCAGAAATGTCTAATAAATGGCTCCATACAGAAGGATTCACCATATCAATGATTTTCTTTTATTTCTTTTATTCTTTTATTAACATTCTAATCTGTTTTTCATTATTATCCTCTTATTAAGTAGATCATCCACCATACAATTTCCTGTTTAAGTTGTTATTATAGACACAATAACTTATCAGAACAAGTGTATTAATATACGTAAAAATTAATACAGCCAGCACTACTGATCATATCCATCCCGTATAATAAACATATGTTTCTTCATGATAATGAAGTATGTAACAAGGAATGAGAAGGAAAATTAAACAATTGACACAACAAAAAAAAAAACAATTAGTTATAGTGATATCGATATTGTATTGTCATATCACCCAACCATAGCAGCAACACTAGAGATGTGGTGCTTGATAGAACCTGTAAACACTGTGCAACATGCCAGAGTTAGAAGGATAGATGAGGTTGGCTGAGAGGAAACACATGGAGGGAGGAACAGAGTGAGAGAGCGTGAGCGAGAGAATGAGTAAGTGCTTACTCTGATCAGCAAAGTTCTTGAGTTTCAGCTCCAGCTGGCGTGATTGTGAGTTCATCCTCTCCACATGGTTCTGCAGGTCCTTCTTCTCCTGCTCCTGGGAGTCTTCAAACTCGATGAACTTCTGCTCATGGAGAACACAATAATGAACATGAGATAATGTTAAATATTAATATGTTCATGTTAAATATTAATATGTTATAACCCATTAATTTGATGCACTCTCTGGTAAAGAAAAAGTGTTCACAGTTTAAAGGATAAGCTTACCAAGCATTCATCTCCTATGCTTACGGCTCACTTTAAGTGTTGTTTATAAGTTTATCCATATAAAATTCAGTACTCGAGATAATCAACGTCTCTGATTAAGTTGCTGTCTTCTCTGGCATCCTCTTAAGTCAACATTTTTAACTGCATGTGCGATGTCACATAACATGAGAAGGAAAAAGCAGGTCAAAAGTTACAGGATATATGACTTTTTAGCAAAGACTATTTAGCAGTTTTATTGTCTGATTTCAAATTCCAGTTTCCACCTACGGCCAGTGAGTGTTTTCAGAATACAGCAGAGGAGACTGGACACCCTGCACTGCTGCTTTATCAGATGTGCCAGTTAATCTTGTGTTTTCTACTGGAGAAACTCCTAAGTAATCCATTATCAGATTTCACACCTATTAATGCCTCATTCCTCTCTATAAAGGTCAACAGAAACACCAAAATCTAAATGTGGAGTCCAAATGCTAATAACACAAAGCCTTTATTATCTGGTTTAACATGGAAAAGATTAGCCCAAGCACTTGGTCACTGGGAGAAGCCTTTTGGCCTAACACCAAGAGGTTCTTAGCTCTGCCCGTCACAACAAAGGATCATGTAATCAGGAAGTAACGGCATCCCAGAGTGTCTCCCTATTAAGTGGCTCTCCCAGATTTAGTGATTCCGGAGGTCTGGACTCAGTGAGACTGCAGGATGGCAGGATGCTGCTTCTCTCTCTGTCACTTTCTCTTCTCATCACACAACCAACACTACAAAATGCTGCATTGCCCCAAGACCTGAACTGATGTACGCAGAAGGTCCTTGTCACTTTATATCCACATTCACTTTAAGCTACATTCATAAAAAAATTAATAAAATCATACAGGCCAGATGTTACAATCAGCTTATTGGCAACACTGTTTAAAATAGGTGTTTAAAAAAGCAACATGCAGAAAGAAAACAAAAAAAAAAATAATAATATTACTTTATGAGTGATAAAAAGATGACCACACATCACTTTCTGGAAGTCTGAGATAAGGCTCTGAGCTTTGGGTCAAGACTCAAGTCTTTCACTGTACACTTTAGTTAACACTAAGAGGAAAAATCCACCCTGAACAACTTGCCTATCAATATTTATAATTAATACGTGATACTCAATGGCATATATTCTATAATGAAATCTGAGTGACATTTTTGGCGTAAACGTTCATCGCCATGTCGGGATATTTTTACTTGGTTAATGGTTTCCTACATTATCTACAATGTCATCTCTACCTAAAGAGACCAGTGCTTTAATCTTTAGACTGTCCAGCTCTCTCACCTCCTCTGTACACTCTGCTCAAACAGATTCAGGTTTCGAAGCCAAGTTGGTCATTGATCACAACCCCTAACTGCATTGCATAAAGTTGCATGAAATTCTGGATCATCTGGAGTCCAACTTTTGCTGTCTCACCTACTTCTACTGTACATTTCTTTTTAATATGACATTGAATATCACTGAAAAATGTTGAGGGAGAAGATAAGCTATTGCTCCTGTTTTTTGGACTGCTGTGGTTTACAACAATTGATCAGACAGTGGTGTTGGCCTTAATAGTGCTCCTTGCTCAAGTTAATATCATGCATGGAAAATTATCTTAGGTTCAAGGTCATAACAGAGACATGCTTTATCAAGCTCCCATGGATGCAACTCATGCACCACTGTCCAAGCAGCGCTTAGTTAGGTACGTATGTAGTCTGAATACTGATGTGTGCAATTAGGGTTGGCAGTCCTAATTTATTCATTTTTGTTGATGCTTTTATCCAGGCAGAAATGTCACGCGCCTGAAGTCATGTGTCTGTCAAAGTGTGACTCAAGTCGAGTCTCTATCTCCAGTATAAATTTTTATATGCCTTCAAAAGAGCTTAAAGTTTTGCTGGAAGGCAGTTACACACATTTTGAATAATTTCATGCAGGAAACACAAACCGTATTGAACAGAAGCCATACTACAGAGCTGGGTAACATGCACTGGAGGTTTCTTTAAGCTCAAAAAAACTCAACCCCTTAATTTCCCAAAAAGATCACACTATTCTTTTATCCTAATTATAAGCAAGCCAGGTTGTGAGTGTTAACCACTAGCCTTTGTTGCAATGATTTCCAAATGGTTTCCATGTGACAGCCATATAATTATAAGAGCATGTGAAGTAGATGCAGTAATGCAGTCTCACTAGAGACTTGGTTTTAAGGAGTTTTAAAAGATCTTTTTAGGCCACTGCTAAGTGTGTATATTAACTGTCCTATTTTTTTCACACTCCTAATGTGGGGAATTATCAGCATATCATTACAGGCAAGATATTTGCTTTGTGCCATTATTCACAGTTGCAGCTTTCATTTTTCACACATTTCTACACTGATGAATGTGATCACATTTGCCTTCCACATATCTCACATACAATGAAGTTAACCTTCTAGGAGTTTATTGTACCATTTAAGAGTTTTGTATTTACTACAAATGGCAGCAGCTTGTTTTCATCCTTGATGACTTTAAGCTGTTGCCTCACTGTGCTAAGGATTTAAAACACTTGCCTCAAAATATTTACAGTATCACTGAATAAATAATCGTCATAATATCATCCTTTTTCTCAGCAATGTGTTAGGTTATAATCACACATGAGCCCTCCTGATCATTTCCTGGGACTTGTACTAGGCCCCAACTGCCGCATCAACATTACCAGTATTTTGACTCTAGTTTGTGTTCATGCTTGACCCTTTACCAATTATTTACCACTGATTTCCTGTGTGAAAGGGGCTTAAGAATATCTAGGGCTGGAAAATTACTAGCATGAATTTCCACAACAAGCACATTACAAGTCTGGGCATTCAGGTTTGTATTTGCAGCAGTCTATTATTCTAAGCCAATCCTATGTTTAGTGAAAGCAGATGTCAAAGCAGGGGTGGAGATTGAGAAGGATGCGCTTGTCAACCTGGTCCAATTGACAGCAAGCATACAAACGGGGCATGCATGCAGAATAAAAATATTGCATAACATGTCTTATGCTTAGGTGTTGGACCACAACAAGCCACCAGAACAGCTTCAGTGTGCTTTAGTGTTGATTCTCTGCAACTGTACTAGAGGGATGAACACCATTCTTCCAAAAAGAATCCCTTAAGTGGTGTTTTGATGATGGTGGTGGTGGAGAGGGCTGTCTAACACATTGGTACAAAATCTCCCATAGGTGTGCAAGTGAGCTGAGATATGGTGACTGTGAAAGCAATAGTTTATATGATCATACTCATCAAACCATTTACTGAACCTTCGTGCCATAGATGAGGGCAGGGTCATTGTTGAAGAGACCACTCCCATCAGAATAGAAATGTTGCATTGTAAGATTAAGGTAATCCATCAGAATAACTTTGTATTGATTTTTTACTGACACTTCACTTTAAAGGGACAAGTGGATCCAAACCATCAGACCATGCCAGCAACACTCTCCTCACATTTACACATTTGTACAATAGAATGGACTTAAGCCAGAATGACTAAAAAGTCACCAAATAAGACACTGTTTAAGCATATGTATGTGTATATACAGAGAGAGAGAGAGAGAGAGAGCGAGAGAAAGAGAGAGAGAGAGATTAATGTATATCAATCAGTAATCTCCTTTTGCCTTTTTCCTTATTAAGCTATTTATTACTATGTAGATCCACTGTGATATATATCACAGTGAATCTACATAGTAATAAATAGCTTAATAACATTCTCATTTCTAATATTTATGTAGTTTGTGATTTCAGTCCTTTATATTTTGGCAAAATGGTTCAGTTAAACACCCAGTTTGACGACTTGACTCACTTGATATGATGTTACATAAAAAGTGCACAAACTACACTGGATCTTTTAATTGGCTGAAATTTATTATTTGTACCCCCGGTCCTGATAGCTGCCATGATTGGGGATATATAATCCGTTCTTATTTCTACAATCTGTGGATGCTGTTCTCAGCAATAGCTCTTTTTGTCTAACATGGCTTTACATAAAATCACAGAATTGTCTTTAATAGCTAGAAATAAACCTGAATGGTGGTTAAACCTGAAATAAATCAGAAATACACAATCTATTTTTAGTCATTTTAAATGAGATGCCATATTATTTTTATCTAACATATGTCACTTCTTCCAAATCTATTGGTCTAGTACATACTAAGAGCTAAGATCTAAATCCCTGACAGTCATGCTGAGCTCTGTTTGAAACAGAATCCAGCCTGCTGCTGCTTTACTAAGAGTTTGGGTAAGCCTGTGAAGACTATGAATGAGTGAAGCTGGAAGGAGTGACAAAGCAAAGACATTCATTGCTGAGTCACTCAAGCTGCTCATGTACAGAGCAGTGTGGCCACGTTAGCCTGGACTCCCCAAACTGAAACCTCGACCACGTGGCTCTCTTAGGAAAAAGCAGGCAAAAATAGTACCAAGCTTCAGTAAGTTCCTACATTACACAGCCGACAAAATAAAACTACAGATTGTAGCAAAACTTGGCCAAATATCCCACTACAGTCTCCCTACAGGAAGGAAGTTACATCATGTTCCTAATTATACAACAGTGACCTCATCATCCCTATAAATGACAGAAACTACTCATTGTCTTATGGGAAATTTGAAAACTTTGCTAGCAAAGTATCAACTAGCACTGCCAATTTTATATATGAAAAACAGGAAAAGTCATATTTCTAATATCAACCAAAATAAATATTTAGCAAGCAATACGAGGAAAAATTAACTGATATATTTTAATAAGTCACAACAATTGTTATTGTTATTGCAATAGTGATATCATATTGTTATACTGCCCAACATTAACCCTTCTTAAATAGAAAAAGCAACTGTGCCTCAACAAAAACCTCTAGTTAAACCAGACAAAATGACAGCCATATTGCCATAATCCTCGCTCAGTGCGTAAGTAATAAATCCCCTTAATAGGCTTATGTTGTCAAAAGAATACACTTGGAGAAGTGATTAATGCATATCAACAAGTAATCTCCTTTCACCAAGGAGATTCAAAGTTAGGAATCTAGCTCCTCTCTGACACACACCTACCAACATACTCAAGACCAAGAAATCTTTTAGGAAGGACTGAAATCACAAACTACATCAAATATTAGAAATGAGAATGTTAATAAGCTATTTATTACTATGTAGATCTACTGTGATCCTGACCAGGATAAAATGGTTAGTGAAGATGAATGAATGAATGAATGAATGATACATTACGGTTTGAAATCATACCATTTTATTCAGTATTATTATTTTAATAACTAAATATTATAGTCTGTTGTCATCATACAG